>NC_081542.1:2859058-2907288 GCF_901000735.1 Corylus avellana | reverse complement strand
TATATATATATATATATATATTCATTCAAACATATTAATATTTAAATTAATTAAGAAAATGTTTCGACAACGTCATGGCTGAGACCTGGCCAAGTCCCATGAGTTTCAATCAAGTTCAAATAAGGTTCCATTCAGGTTCTTAGATAATATCTTATAGGTGATACCTATATATATATATATATATATTCATTCAACATATTAATATTTAAATTAAGAAAAAATACCGGACAACGCCATGGTCAGACTTTGGCCAAGTCCCATGAGCCTTCAATCAATATATATATATATATATATATATATATATATATATATATATATATGTATGAGACTTGGCCAAGTCCCATGAGTTTCAATCAAGTTCAAATAAGGCTCCATTCAGGTTCTTAGATAATATCTTATAGGTGATACCTATGCTTTTAACGCCACATATGCTACCAAAAAAAAAAAAAAAAATGATAACCCCAATTAAAAAGAAAAAAATGATTTAGCACTCTTTTGTGCATTACGTTGAAGAAGAGTTATTTTTTTCATTTATTTGATATAGATTAATGTGGTTTTTTTTTTAATAAAAAAAAATAAAATTGATTGATGTAGTATTTTGAATAGCTTTTCATTTTAATCCCTAAAAAAAAGTTAATTAAAATATGTCATATTAGTTGCTCTTAGGTAATATCTCAATCTTTCTTTCTTTTTTTCTTTTTTTTTTTTTTTTCAATATACATGGTTTTTATTCTTGCAAGCATAATTTCTCTTTTGGTTTAGCTTTAGGCTAAAATTTTGATGTCCCTAAAGGCTTCTCTAATGAACTAAAATTCATATAAAATAATAATAATAATAATAGTGAACTAAAACTATGCTCTAGTAATTAAAATGAAATTTCCCCGATTCTAATCAAGGTTAATGAAGTCTTTTTCATTTTTGATATCCTTGGGGCTTCTTTAATTCATTTCGGTAGGCACTTCAAAAAATTAAAAAATAAAATCATTTTCGTAGGAATAGTTCATTGCTTTGATGTTACTTTTCAAAATTACCAACCTCCCACATTTTGATCTTATCATTTCTTATAGAGCAGAGAAAAAGTTCGGTGTTTGACTCGTAAAGAAAATGAGCGATAATGGAAATTTTTGATATACTAATAAATTGAAAGTTTTTTAACTTTAAAGAATTGATTTCAAAAGCGATAAAAATTCAAAAAGATTAAGTGAGGTTTTTTTTAGGTATATATATTGTGTAATTTAAATTATATTTTAATAGTTTTAAGAAAGAAAAAAAATCTCTTAAAACTATTATATAGTGAACAACACGATTGTTGTAACCCAGTGGATGACGAATTGAGATCCCCTCTAATTGAGGAGAAATTAGAGATTCTTCAATTGTTAATCGTGACATTTTATTTTAAATTTAATGATCTATAAAATGTCAGATATTTTTATATATAGTTGAGATATTAAATGTTGATTTTTATTTTATTGAGATTTAAATAATTTTATAGATTATTAAATTTAAAATAAAAGCCATAATTAACAATTATAAAATCTCTAATTTCTCTCCTACGTACTAGAAGGAATCCGTATGCTCGGGTGACCCACAAATTTAACAAAACCCGATCGACCAATGAAGAGTTCCAAGTTCCAACAGAAAAGCACTTGTTTAGCACCACAAACAATCACGATTAATATAAAATATTGGACGGTTTGTAAAGGCGAAAAGTAAAGATATCCAGAAGCAGCAGAAACCATCCGTCAATAAAATTGGAACCAAACTGTGACGTCAGTGCTGAGCCAGAATCAAAGGCCCTAAGAAATAGTCTAACTCTCGTTAGCTCAGCGAATACGTCAGCTATAACCTTAATGGTAGGTAAATCACTCTCTATAAAATGAACTCACACCCTTGACCTCTACACACAGTCATTTTACACATACTTTCTCCTTTCCATTGGACCTAGCTAGGGTTTTTTTAACTATTCCAATTGTTAAAAGAGAGCAAGCAATGGCGAAATCACCAGAGCAAGAGCACCCCAAGAAGGCATTTGGATGGGCTGCCAGGGATTCTTCCGGTGTCCTCTCCCCCATCAAATTCTCAAGAAGGTCCTCTTTCTCTCGTTCTCTCCCTATATTATCCATTATTAATCTTGTCTCATTCCTTTTTGTTTCAATCTAAAAATTTATTTCATTAAAAATAGAGAGGGTTGGAGGGGAACCTACTCCGAATTTCTTTGTTTGATTGGTTTTCGTTTCATCTAAAATTCTGGTTCTTGAAAAATAAAATGGGTTGGATTAATGGAAAAATGGTGGTGATTTTCTTTTTCTCCTACTTTCTAAGCGCAAATCAAAATAAGATTGGATTCAAAATGTTATTAATTAGATTATATATTTGTAAATCACATCGATTCTAAGAATGTTTATAACAGCATCAACATTATAAGGATATTATGAAAATATTTTTTCTACTTAATTAAAACTGATTCTTATAAATAATTTGTTGATTATGAAATTAGAGACTGTCGGGTTCATTTTATTTGAAAGTGATCAAATTAGAGATGAGTTAATTAGGCCTTAAATAATGCACCCATTTCATCGAGTATTGACAATGATCCATGCTTTGTTCTGAAAAATGGCAGGACAACCGGAGACAAGGACGTAACATTCAAAGTTCTTTATTGCGGGATATGCCACTCCGACCTTCACATGCTCAAGAATGAATGGGGCACCTCCTTTTACCCCCTTATCCCTGGGTATATATGTTTCTACTCTTGTGTTTATTTTGGAGAATTAGCCTCTGATTTTATCCATCTATATTTGTTTATATCAATTTTTTTTTTTTGAGTATTTTGCATTTGAATTGTTTACCAATGGCTTTATTTTTAAAACAAGAAAACAAAAGATTAATAATAATAATAATAATAATAATAATGACCACATGAGGCAAATATATTGCATAGAGTAATGCATGCTACATAGTTACCCCATAAATCTTTCATAAATATCCTACAAAGCTAATGTTAAAATGCCTGCTCATATCAATTAAAGAAAATCTTATTATTATTATTATTTACAAAATGCTGCCTTTGACGAAGTGGTTTGTGATGAAAGGTACTGATCATTTATGTGGCTCTTAAAGGTCCAAGCTTCAGCGTTCGTTCAACAACCAACTGGGTGATTTATAAGAGTCACACAAATGGATCTTTGAGAGCCATACGTACACTGCACCTTTTGTCTTCAGCTCACGGCTCCACGAATTCAATTTTCTCTAGCCTATTGCTTTCTAAGGGATGATAGGGACCCAATTTTTTTGCCTAACAAAAGTCTAATTTTTGCCTTATTTTTTTTTAAAAAAAAAACAAAAAAAAAATGAAAAAAAAAAATGTTTGAAGCAATTCTATCTATTTTTTGTCTTTCTTTTATTTGGTATTTTTTTCATAATAATATCTTTTTTTTTTTAATAAAATGTCATTATTACGAAGAAAAATACTATTTTTCATTTTAAAAAAAATTACTAAATAAAAGAAAGGCCAAAAATAGATAGAATTACTTCATACATTTTTTTAATTTTTTTTTTTTTTAAAAAAAGGTAAAAGGTAGATTTTTGTTGGACAAAAAAGTTGGGCCTTTAACATTTCTCTTGCTTTTTAGGAGAAACTAATTAGGCTTACGTGGTCCCGAACCAGATTTTTGTTTTGTATATATAATATTATAATTGATGTAATTGACTAAATTAATAAATAATAGTCAGAAAAGTGTTGACTTTCTTTAATCAACACTCAACAGCGGATGATTGAACCCGTAGTATTATTGTATCATTTCAACATGGACTTTCTAGTATTTTTTATTGTAACATATTTAAATCATGGCAACTAAATTGAATAATATTGTAGGCACGAGGTTGTGGGGGTAGTGACGGAAGTTGGTAGCAAGGTACAGAAATTCAAAGTTGGAGACAATGTTGGCGTAGGCTGCATGGTTGGAGCATGTCGCTCTTGCGGTGACTGTTCCAACAACCTTGAAAATTACTGCCCAAAAATGATCCTCACCTATGGTGGCAAGTACCATGATGGGACCACCACATACGGCGGCTACTCCGACATCATGGTTGCAGATGAGCACTTTGTGGTCCGTATTCCGGACAGCCTACCGCTTGATGCCAGTGCTCCCCTCCTTTGTGCTGGGATTACTGTGTATAGCCCCTTGAAATATTATGGATTTGACAAACCCGGCATGCAAGTGGGCGTGGTTGGCCTCGGTGGGCTAGGCCATGTGGCTGTGAAGTTTGCTAAAGCTATGGGGGTTAAGGTGACAGTAATCAGTACCTCACCTAAGAAGGAGAAGGAAGCTTTGGAACATCTTGGTGCCCACTCGTTTTTGGTCAGCACCGACCAAGATCAAATGCAGGTATTAAAAAATTGTTAAATTTAATCATTTAATTTATATTTTAACAATAATGACAAAGTATATATCATATGAGTTACCAATTATGTGTATTGTAGGCTGCCATGGGCACATTGGATGGTATCATTGATACGGTCTCGGCAAATCATCCTCTCCTGCCTCTATTGGGCTTATTGAAGTCACATGGAAAGCTTGTCATGGTTGGTGCACCAGAGAAGCCACTAGAACTACCAGTCTTTCCTTTGCTAATGGGTAAGCATATAACAATTTTGGCATTGACCTGCATTCTGTCTTTTTTTCACTCCTCTAGCTTCATTGTTATTGGGCGGCAACTTCTTATTGCTATTGTCTGCGAATTTCTTCTGAGAGACTCTGTATTAATGAATATCTTGGAATCAACATGCAGGAAGGAAGTTGGTAGGTGGCAGTTGCATTGGAGGCATGAAGGAGACACAAGAAATGGTTGATTTTGCAGCCAAACACAAGATAACAGCTGATATTGAGGTTATTCCGATTGATTATGCGAACGCTGCCATGGAGCGTCTCTCG
The DNA here is from genome assembly GCF_901000735.1 of Corylus avellana. Classification (NCBI taxonomy): domain Eukaryota; kingdom Viridiplantae; phylum Streptophyta; class Magnoliopsida; order Fagales; family Betulaceae; genus Corylus; species Corylus avellana. The sequence goes on along the minus strand of NC_081542.1, from coordinate 2,902,354 downwards.
AAAGCAGATGTGAGATACCGTTTTGTCATTGACATTGGGAACACATTGAAGCCGAGCTCTTGAATTCTGCTGCTTGTGGGCGTATGAGGATATGCATTTTGTCTTGTTTGTTTGTTATTTGAATTGTTCTAAAAAGATGTAAAAGGTTGCAGTTTGGGATTAATAAAAAAAAAAAAAAAAAAAAAATTGAAGGATCCATTGTTTTGGGATCTTTAACATTTAGTGAGATATTGTGTACCATGTGAAGCAAAAGTTGTGCATCAAAAGCCCTTAAACATACAGAAAGCCTCTAACTCAGAAAAAAAAAAATGCACAACCTAAAGTCTAATCTAAACCCTTATTATTATTATTATTATATTCCTTACATAAACAGAGTAAGAAATTCTGATGTCGCACCAGAGGAAAAACAGAGTTTTCACAACTCAAAAGTTTAATTCTGAATATAACTCTTATTGATACTTTCATAGAAGCGAGTAGGTGGGTTTCTATAAGCTGTCTACACTTATTCAAGATTGACACTAGACAATTTCACACAACTAGACAATTACTCGCCGATCGATCCAAGATTTTAGGGAGGGGCAGTTTTCAAAAGAATCGGAAAAATGATTTCCTTCGTCAAACTTACAATCAGGAACTGTCGTCCAGCAAGACTTAAGAGCTCGCTAGCTCACCTATATATATATAAAGCACACACCCTTGTTAGGAAATTAATCCATCCTATTTCCCAAGAGATCTCTATTTTCTTCTCTTACTCTACAACACCCTTTTTCTTCTTCTCTCTTGTTCAACCGTTTTTGTTGCTTGTCTCACAAATTAAAACAAAGCTGACATATTCCTTCTCCTACTTGGAGAAGTAAACCAGCCAATTGGAGAATTAAACAGTACGCCCACATGCTTTAATAAAGTCACACAACAACAACCCCAGCTTGTGGCGGCCTAGACATCACCCACACGATCATTATTCATTTTCATTTTTTGTTGCTCTTTCAATTGTTTCTTCACAGTAGCTTGCTTTCAACGTGCGACAAAAGATAGAAATGGCGAAATCACCAGAGCAAGAGCACCCCAAAAAGGCCTTTGGATGGGCTGCCAGGGATTCTTCCGGGGTCCTCTCCCCCTTCAAATTCTCAAGAAGGTCCACTCTTGTCTCATTCTTTTTTTGTTTCAATCCAAAATTTTATCATGCTTTTCGAAATTCCCCTTTGATGTTATGAATTCTTGGTTTGTGTTAAAATAAACGGCATGTCTGCAGAACAACCGGAGACAAGGACGTAACATTCAGAGTTCTTTATTGTGGGATATGCCACACCGACCTTCACATGATCAAGAATGATTGGGGCACCTCCACCTACCCCCTTATCCCAGGGTATGTTTTCCCCGAGGTCTCTGTAACTGCCTTCGTAAACAAGTTTTAAATTTATCATTAAGAAAAGTTAGGTGTTTTCTTAGTCCTAAATAAATGTTATTTTCTAAAAATCAGGTAAGAGAAATAATTTCTTTTTTTGTTAATTAATAAAATAATATCCACTTAGAATAAGCAGAACACGAAGAAACTACCTAAGATTCCCCTTTATCAATTACTTGATGTTATAATAATCATAAGCAATAATGGATAAAGCATGTCAGTATTTCTCTAGAATCTAGTAAGAGACAGAGTCGTGTAGCATTAAGCTGCAATTGTTTTATTGCATACGTTTCTATAGGTTAAGTGTTGTTGTTGTAGGCTGTTAATCAATCTCAATAGGATGAACGAGTCCAAAATATTGCATCATTTCACAGATGTTATAGCCAATTCAATTAAGTCTCAACAATGATCAAGTTTGTTCTGTTCTTTTGCTTTGTTTTTTGTCTTGTATTAATGTTTGTTCTATCTGTTATGTTGTATTTTTGTGGGTTTTAATCTCCTATAATTACTCTAGTTTGATCTTTTTATGAAAAAATTTTCATCAACTGGAAATCATTACTCCCTTTCAAGGGATTCAGATGTAAATTCAGTATCTTTTCTTCAACAGCCTCCTTTCGGTAGGTGTTGTTGTTCAAAGTTGGTCAACTCTTTGGCTTGCTTCAAACACAACTTTAATTGTGTCATTTCTTGGTCTGTTGGGCAGGCAATTTTTTGGTCCATTTCCTATTTGTTTGTATTTTTGTATTGTATTGTTGTTCTGAGTTTGTTGTTAGGGAACCAAACATTTTTTGGTTTTTTTATTCCTTGTACCCTCTATCCTTATTTGCTTAGAAAAAAAAAATGTTCAAGTTACCAGCCGGTCCAGAACTACCTCCTGTCTCTGATTTCATATTTGGATATATAATGCAGGCATGAGTTTGTTGGTGTTGTGACAGAAGTGGGGAGCAAGGTACAGAAATTCAAAGTTGGAGACAATGTTGGCGTAGGCTATGCGGTTGGAGCATGTAACTCTTGCGATGACTGTTCCAACAACCTTGAAAATTATTGCCCAAAAATGATCGCCACCTCTGGCGGCAAGTACCACGATGAAACCACCACATACGGCGGCTACTCCGACATCATGGTTGCGGACGAGCACTTTGTGGTCCGTATTCCAGACAACCTACCGCTTGATGCCGGTGCTCCCCTCCTTTGCGCTGGGATTACTGTGTACAGCCCCTTAAAATATTATGGACTTGACAAACCCGGCATGCAAGTGGGCGTGGTTGGCCTTGGTGGGCTAGGCCATGTGGCTGTGAAGTTTGCTAAAGCTATGGGGGTTAGGGTGACAGTGATCAGTACCTCACCCAAGAAAGAGAAGGAAGCTTTGGAACATCTTGGTGCCCACTCGTTTTTGGTTAGCACTGACCAAGATCAGATGCAGGTATTGAAAAATTGATAAATGAATTTAATCGTTAATTTATATATCAGAGTTACCAATTATGTATATTATATCTAAGTTTCTGATTTTATCAACTGTACGTATATACGTAGGCTGCCCTGGGCACATTAGATGGTATCATTGATACGGTCTCGGCAGAGCATCCTCTCCTGCCTCTAATTAGCCTGTTGAAGTCACATGGAAAGCTTGTCATGGTTGGTGCACCAGAGAAGCCACCAGAGCTACCAGTCTTTCCTTTGATAATGGGTAAGCATATATATATACACACACGGCATTTAACAATTTTGGCATTGAAATGAATGCTGTCTTTTTCACACTTCTCTAGCTTCGTTGTTATTGGGTGGTAGCTTCTTATGGCTGTTGCCTGTGCATTTGCAATGGGAGACTATATTAATTATGAATATCATGGAATCACATGCAGGAAGGAAGATGGTAGGTGGTAGTTGCATTGGAGGCATGAAGGAGACACAAGAAATGGTTGATTTTGCAGCCAAACACAAGATAACAGCTGACATTGAGGTTATTCCGATTGATTACGTGAACACTGCCATGGAGCGCCTCTCGAAAGCAGATGTGAGATACCGATTTGTCATCGACATTGGGAACACATTGAAGTCGAGCTTCTGATTTTCTGCTGCCGTTGGTGCGTACGATGATATGCATTTTGTCTTGTTTGTCTGTTATCTGAATAATTTATTCAAAGATGTAAGAGGTTGCAATTTGGGATTAATAATAAAAAATGAAGGATACGTTGTTTTGGGATCTATATTGTGTACCTTTGTGATCTTGTCCCTTAATTTTTTTTAAGGGTTCTTAGAATTTTTAGTTTGCGACATAGATTTCTAAAATGTAATGACTATTTTATAGGCGATTTGTATGAAATAACTATTCCTTGTTGCGGGTGGCCACGGCTTCCCCCATTGCCAGGGACAGAGCCAGCTTTGAATTTGGAGGAACCAAGGCTAAAAAATTTTTGAAAATGGACCAATTGACAAAAAATACCTCAAATTTTTTTTTTTTTAACCATAATTTCTTTTTTTTTTTTTGCCTTAGATTTTTTTTTTCTTATAATTTGGGGGGGTGGGGGACCAAGTTCACTGCTGCTCTCCCTCTAAATCCGTCTCTGCAACCATTGCCATCAAGAGTAGCAATAAGCCTAAAACCACTCCCAAAAGGCATCGGGGGTGACTGTGACCATCCCCAATGCTAATCAGAGGCGGCCAGGCCACTCCCAAATCCCTTGGGAGTGGTCGCACCACCCTTAGAACACCTCGGATTCCAACCCAATGAACTCTGGTCAACCACCTACTCATTGAAAATCAAAGGTTTTTAGTTTTTTATTTTTTATTTTTTATTTTTTAAAAAAATAACATAGATAAAAATGAGTTTTTTTTTTTTTTTTAAAGAAAAAAAAATGGTTCCCCTCCAACTAAAACATATTTATTATCACGAAACTAATATAAATTATTATTTCATTCTACCTTCCTCTATTTTAAGTAATAATTATTCATTTTCTTAACATAATGAGTATTCCACGTGCCAAATGAGGTTCTTTTCGTAAAAACCTTTATATAAAAATTGTCTTTTTCTGTTTGCCCTCCATTCTCCTTAGTAAATACTTTGACCCCTTCAAGTAAATCTCATTCCTGAAAACAATATATAGTTTCACCATACTATTATACTATATATACCCCCTTTAACCCTTCCTCATTCGATTAGAATATATATATTCATCATGGCACAGTCACACTACAGTTCCTACCAATATTACAATGCTTGCTACAGTTACACTACAATGTCTGCCGACACTATAATATTTACTTTTTCTGTTAAATTTTCTAATGTAATTTTATTTAACCGCTGGACTCTGTCTATAAAAGGACAAGTCTCCTTCATTGTAAGGCAGAAGCTTACAACCTAAACACCTGAAATCCCTCTGCAACCATCCTGCTGCTTTCTACTTGTAATCATTTCTGCTTTTGTGTAACCTCACTACTTCCAGTTTACGTTTGAATTTGTAAGTACCCTTGTTAATCAAATCTTTCGATATCTTTTAATTATCTATTTGTCTTATTTCTCTCTTACCCTTTTATGCGCTCCAATTTCGCGCCTACTCTGAAAAATCTTGCATCATGTTTATTTTAATTGCATATACCTCCTACATGAATGGTTCTACTGCTTTATTTTCAATTATTTATTTTGATACATCTCCCCCTCCATGGTATCTCTCCCTCCTTGGTATCTCTTTTAATCATAGGCTCTTCTCCAAGAACTCACAATACATACCCTTAGCTAAAACTAACCCTTCACCATACCCTAAGACGCCAAACCCAGGCTTAAGATGGGACTTATAGGTCAACCGAAGTTACCTAACGGGATGGTTGGTTTATAACTAAGAGAAAGAGATATGAGGTAAAGAAAGTAGAAGATGGTAGCTAATGGAAACATGGATGGTTATATATATATATATATATATTACCAAAAAGTTATGATGATTACGTGCTGGTTGGCAAACCCAAGCTCTTCTCGTTCTATTTTTTTAAAAAAAATAAATAAATAAATAAAAGAAATTACTCCATACCCTTTTAGTTTTGACCCAGTGATAAATAAGAACTTAAGTTTCAATTTTAACAATTAAGAATTTGAGTACAAATAGGACTGTCGGTCAATTTATCCGTTCAATTTTTAATGGTAGAAGTGTCGAGGGCATTTTATCGACGCAATACTAATGAAATCAGATTTACTTGTATCAAAAAGCCATGGCACGATATCTTGTAATGCCCAATAAATTAAAAACAAAATACAAGAAATGAAAAGCTGAAAATAAAATTATTAAAAAAAAACAACAACAACAACCACCCCCACTCTCACAGGCGAGGGATAGGGGTGTAGGGGTGGATCTGCACTCCATCCTTTCTCCCACCCTGAACCCCCACAGTAGGGGCAGATCTTAAGGGGGAGGGGTGGCTCCACCACCTCACACCCCCACAGCGGCTCCGCTGATCACATGTACATATCAGGGGCAGCGTAAATTTACTTCAATGGCACTAATGACTCTCAGTTTCCTAATTCAAAAGTGGTATGAAGCAGTCTTCTACACTTTGGCAGCAAAGATATGTAAAACGCATAATGCCCAATTCAGATGATAGTACTGCTAAGGTCAGTTGAAGATCAGAAACCTGAAGGACTTTGGCAGCACAGACCAGCAATTTTTCTGGCAATGGCTGAGCATTCTCGAAGTACCTTAAACAAGATGAATTGCATACCGGCTATAGGGAGCAGTGAGATTAAGTTCGGAACTAGAAATCAAGGGTCCCAGACTTTGAAGTTCCAGAACAAGTGGCAGACGTGCCATACGAACTCCCACTTGAACTGTCGATTGGGGCTTGATTTAGACATTCTAAAACTAAAAATCTCCGCTTTTGCAACTTTATTGAGAATGTTGTCGCCTCAAGAATCACAGGAACCTGACAACAGGTTTATACCAACAAGGTAAAGTAAAAAACAAGCTACAAAAAATAACAACCAGAACAGGAAAATGACCAGATTTTCTCAGGAAAAGAAATTTCCCATTGAGACAGTTGTTTTATGAACAATTAGGAAAGAAACAATTAGTGAATAACAACGAAAAAAGTTCAAGAACGTAAGCAACAATGATGGCTAAATATGACATATTTAGTTGCCCGATGGGATGAAACAAACAAAGACAAAGCCAATGATAAGTTAAATTATAGAATACAACAAACAAGGCAATACAATAGGGCTAACTTTTTTTTTTATAAAAAAAAAAAAAAGAAGAAAAAAGTTCTATAGGGCTAAACATTGATTGAGAAAATCACACACTATAAGACAAGCTCAATGAACAAGTGCATAGGAAAGCAGGTCTTTGTGACTATATGCATGAGTGAGACCCATACAAAAAGCAGCAGCCAACTGCCACCCAATAGAGCAATAGGCAGATGCGTGGGTGTATTTGCACGTTCAACTTGCACACATGTGCATGCTTTCATGTAAACATACAAAGATCGGGAAGAAGCATGGCTTAGTGTTACCTGGGTATTAATACGTGCTACTTTGTGTACATTCAGAAGACCAACCATCTCCTGGTAACCAGTGAGGAGTTTTGCCAATTCCTTGTCCTCGTCTGAAACAAGAACCTTCTTCAAAATTATCTTTCACATCTAACTAAAAATTACTGTGTAAAATCATTTGTGAAAGCTGGCACTAAACCTGGGATTGCTCTCACAGACAGCAAGGTATCCGCCATGTGCTGCCATCTTCTAGAGAACGATGGTGAAAGAAGGGAAGGTGGAAATGTCACAACAGCAACTGCATTTGAAGACCGGATCATGCTTCTCAGAGATCTAATAAAGGAAAGCATATCCCATTCCTGCAATGGTGACATGTTAACAGAAGAAATAATACTAATACAGGTTGGTAGCATTAAAATGCCAGATCAAAATGTGTTGAAGAAAACAGACTCGAAAAAGGACCAAGATTGTCAAGGATATGACAAAATGCATTTATCAGGTTCAGCTATGAAGTATAGAAAATTTCTCTGAGTATAAATAAATCGTAGCAATCCAGCAGAAATGTGAAGCAAATGAAACAGGACGTACTCTTAAAGCAAAGATTTACTGTAAATAGGATCTTAAAACAAAATGCAACTAGACTAACCATGTTAGAATATTCGCATTGTGGGGAACAAAATGACTGGATGGCAATACGACCAGCAGGGGAAATGTTGCCATCATTTCTGGGAATGCCATGCAAAGAAGGTAAGAATCATATCTCAGAATTGAAAAATTCAAAAGACAACACAGATAAGTATGAACCACTACAAAATGCCATCAAGTGGTGGATTATTTTTATGACAAGCCATGTATTCTTGTACAAAAAACAGAATTTGAGACCACTAAGAAGAAATAGATTGGAAGCATTAATATATACATTAAATAGCTCAAAGATAGATATATGCATCAAGTGACTAACAAAACGACACAAGAGAAACAGAAGCCAAATTTGGCAGAAAGCTCAAATGAGTTTTCATGTCATAGGATCTATAAACATAGTTGACAGAGCAACTGTTCATATACAACCTCATGTATAATTTCAAGAATGTCGCACAGCACACAGTAGACAAGGTTTATAACACTAAAACAAAATCTGTCTCAGAATCTACAAAGACATCTGTGTCAATGAAGTCAAATGCCAAATCATTTCAGCGTCTACATCCTACAGCCATTACCACATCTGCATTCTTTCACATAGAAGTTCTGTTTTCCTATATTGATATTTTATTGCTAATTTCAATTCCTAACCATCCCCATGAAAAAAACTCCCCTTCCCCCTGCTGGTGCCCAGCCTTGCCTGTGAAGAAAAACGTTAAAATGGCAAAAGAAGCTATCTTGAAAGCCAAAATGGTTTTAAAAAATTTCACAAACCAAATTTGACTACTTACCTAAGTAGATATGTGATAATCAAAGAATATGAAAATACCTTGGAAATTGAGTCAAAAATGTGGCACAACGATTGCGGAGAGCAGTAAGATCTTGAGTTTCTTGAATGCTGACACAATCTATATGCTGACTACTTAGAAAGTGCCTTTCTAGGGGTTTCCGCAAGTCAAAGTCATTGCAGTACTCATACTTACCATCTGCATGACTATAACATAATGAGCTCTTTCCATGATTGCACACTAACAAACTTGCAAATTTGTAGCATGTCTTAAGTGACAACATGAAGTATTCATCACATAAAATAAACCAAAAATAAATGTAAATTGCATAATTAATAGACTGTTTCACTTCTTTTTTCTGAGCAATGGACTGTTTCACTTGTGATATCCTTATAGCCACCCTTGAAAGAGTGCGTAATAGCTCACTAATAGAGACTATTGCACTGAAGATGAATGGGGCCACTAGGGAAAAGATTAGTTTTTTCATGGGTACATTACAGTATTTATGTTTGTGACTATATATGACAAACTAAGATTGTGAAAACTAAAACTTCTGCTGGGGAGATAGAAAAATTTCCTAGATCAGGACAGTTTACATATAAGCAGCATTGGCATAACTTGAAGTATAAATAAAAAAGGACAGAGTTGTTCTAGACAAGCTTACCTCTAATGCTATCAAAACTCTGCTGATGTTCATCAAAGTATTTCTTATATTGCCAAGCAATCCTCAAACCCTTTTCCTGCAATTTGCACAAATACACTCTTTGAATTATTGATGTTCACCCAAATCAGAAATCAGATAAATAAACAATGGAAAGAAATAGAAGAAGTGGGTCACCTGTTCAGGATCACGAATGCGAGATTTATCATCTTTGGCTGACCCTGGACTAGGCAAAGTGCCCAGAAATCCTTTCGGGTCTTTGGATGGACTGGCATACAGAAGGGGTTGCTTGTGAACAAGTCCTTGAGACATAAAATTCCTCAACAAAAGCATGTGATGAGGCGCTTCTGCATCTTCCATCACCATGACTAGGCTTCCCAAAGGAAACCCACCGCCTAAAATCTCTACAAATCAAAGAAGATTAATAAAAAAACTTCCACGAATGCAGACTACACAAGTAATTGCAAAAACAACAATGATTTCATTGCTTTTACACGATTCAGTCCGTAAGTAATTCCAAGAAAGTAGTAGCAAATGTAGAGAATTACTATCAAGGTCTGGTATCCCAGAAGAGATAAAGATCGTGCCATTGGGACCATACTTGAGCCCCGGGTTAGTAGATGAGGGTACGGCTGCGAGGTTGCGAGAGAAGCTGCTCGTCCGAGACTTGGTCGTTGCCATGACTACGTTAACACGCTCTACTGCATTTTGAATATGCATAAACAAAATAGAATCAAACCAATAGCAATGCTCATAAGAAAAACAAACTGATAGCTATCGTGTTCATAACACTACTCATTACCACATTACCTTTATTGGGTGCCCTTATAACATAGAATGAATTCAATGAACCCCATAAATTTTATTTTTCTTCTTTCTTTCCCTTTGAATGGTCCCAATCACAATTCAAAGAACCCCATAAATTAAATACTATGATTTCAATTTTAACTGTTTGCAGATTTGATTCTACGGAAAAACTACAACAAGGAATACCATAACAGCCATACACGCTTTTCTTCGAACAAATGGTGTGCAGTATTATCAGTTTAACTATGAAACATAATTCAGGAAAAACTAGCTGCGGAGTGAGAACAAGTAAGACCTAGTACACAACACTATGCTCTAGTCGGCTACTGAGACGGAGAAGAAGAAGAAAAAAAGGTAGCTGACCGAAGCGCCGTCGGGCACACGTGCGATTCAAAAATCTGTCTTTCTATTCCTTTTCTTTTCTCGTCTGTTTCCGGGCCGAGAATAACTTCTGTACGGTCTTTGCACAACTAATACCTTTGTGCCCTCCAATGAGAAAATGACAAATCAACGTGGATCAATTCAGAAAAATAAGCAAATACACTGGATTTCACCTCTTCAATAACTCATCTGCGTTAAAAATATATAGTACAAGGCATTGATGATTCAAATCCCTTCAATAGACATGCAAACATATTCTGCAATTACCCCTTTTCTAGAACATCAATTTCCAAAATGTTTTTGAAGAGAGACAGAGAGCTCAACCTCTTGCTGCTGCGGAGGAGAGAGGGAGAACTTACCGACGGTAGCTTGAAGAACTGGCGGTGATTCTCAGATTCCCGACGTGGGCCTCGTGGAGTGGCTTGACCGGCGTCGTCTGTCCTCGCCAACGGCGTGCTGGAGGGCGGCAGCGTGTTGGCCTGTTGGGCAGACGAAGAGAAAGAGAACCCGTTCGTAATTTTTTTTTTTCTTTTTTTTCAGAAATCCTTCAAGGAGTTATAGGATTAAATACAAATTTTATCGATTTTATATCTAATCATAAGTTTGTAAAAGTTTTTCAATTTGTTTATAAACTTAATATTTTTTTAATGTGTAAAATCCCACTTTACTGCAACTAATAAACAACTGACACGTAGCCAAAAAAAATTTACATAGAATACTCAGAATAGACATGAAATTTTGGAAATACACAGGATTGTAAAACCCATTGAAAATTTTTTGTCCAATGGGTCTGGCCAGACTTTTGATCCACCGTCGGCGACTTCTCCCCTGCAGGAGGATTTCCCGGCGCATTTCCGCCACTTTCTTTTCCACTGTTTTTAACAGAGCTAAGCTTCACTTTTTTTTTTTTTTTTTTAAACGCATATGAGTTATTGAAAAGGTGCAATACAGTGTGTTTGTTTATTTTTCTTAAGCTGTTTGACGTTGATATTTTTTTTATTTTTTTATATGTCCACAAGAAAAAGGAAATGAGTATTCAAATGAGCGACCTCTACTTTATAGAGTGTGATCCACATTATCTCTTAAGGAGGATTTGTTTGTTTTTTAAAATAATGATAGAACTATTTTTTTTTATTATTTAAAGTTGATGTAATTTTTAAAATAATTATTGAATTAAAATTTAAGAATAATTTATTTAAAATTTAATAATAATTTTAAAAATAATGTCAATTTTTAAGAGAATAAAAAAAACAAAAAAAAATATGGTGTCTTGTATTTTACTCAAACAACTGAACCCGGAGTCACAAAGAGACAAGAACCAAAATGCCGATATATATGATTCTGAATATCATACGGAAAGATTTTTGCAACTCATCCCGTCAATCAAGGTGTCGTGGAATGCGACGTCATGTGGTTCCCACACGAATGTCCCCACTTTGAAAAGTATAACAGTGCCCCACCACTCACCATTCTTACCTGTATTTCCACGATCACTTGTCAAAAGCCCTTTTCTTTTTTTCTTTTTTTCTTTTTTATTTATTTATTTTTTATTATATTCGACTTGTCAAAAGCCGTTATTAGTATATATGAGCCACAGAGAACAGCGAAGATCAACATAAACTCTATAACTCACCACCCTGAACTCCATGGCAGAGCCGAAGAAGCTTCACATAGCCATGTTCCCATGGCTAGCCTTTGGTCACTTAATTCCATTTTTAGAGCTCGGCAAACTCATAGCCCGAAAGGGTCATCATATTTCATTCATATCAACCCCAAGAAACATTGAACGCCTCCCGAAAATCCCACCAGATTTAGCACCTTCGATTACTTTCGTGAAGCTGCCCTTACCCCACGTAGAGAACTTGCCAGAAAACGCAGAAGCCACCATGGACGTACCACACCACATAGTCCCATACCTTAAGAAAGCCCACGATGGTCTCCAACAACCTTTGTCTCATTTTTTAGAAACTTCGGCTCCTGATTGGATGATTCACGACTTTGCCCCTCACTGGTTACCACCAATCGCTACAAAGCTAGGCATCTCCAGGGCATTCTTCAGTATTTTCAGCGCATCATCGTTGTGTTTCTTTAGACCTTGTCCAAGGTCGCACGATCCAAGTACAAGGACGGAGCCCGAGCATTTCACTGTCCCTCCCAAGTGGGTCCCGTTTCCAACCAAAATAGCGTATCGGTTGTTTGAGGCGAAGAAAATATTTGACAACCATAAAGATAACAATGCTTCTGGTGTTTCAGATCTGTTTCGTGTCGAGATGGTGCTCCCAGGCATCGAGGCCTGGGCTGTTAAAACCTGCGTGGAGGTGGAAGGTGAGTGGTTGAAGCTCCTTGGAGAGCTTTATGATGATATACCTGTAATTCCAGTGGGCTTATTGCCACCCTCGGCGCAAGAAAGCGGAGACAACAACAAAGACAGCACGTGGGATACCATTGGTGAGTGGTTAGAGAAGCAAGAGAAAGGATCAGTGGTTTATATAGCACTCGGAAGTGAAACTCAACCAACTCAACAAGACTTCACAGAGTTGGCTCTTGGTGTTGAGCAATCGGGGTTGCCCTTCTTTTGGGCTCTAAGAAAGAGAAGCAGCTCCGTCGGTGGGGATTCAGTTGAGCTACCGGAAGGATTCGTGGAGCGAACCCAAGGTCATGGGATTGTTTGGACGGATTGGGCGCCTCAGCTGAGGATATTAGCTCACGAATCGGTTGGGGGTTTCTTGACTCACTGTGGTTGGAGTTCGGTGACAGAGGCATTACAATTTGGACGCGCACTCATTATGCTACCCTTCTTGACCGACACAGGATTGATAGCAAGGTTTTTGGAAGACAAGGAGGCAGGAGTTGAGGTGCCCAGAAATGAAGAAGACGGCTCGTTTACAAGGGAGTCGGTGGCCGAAACGTTGAGGTTGGTGGTAAACGATGTGGAGGGAAAGATTTATCGAGACAACGCCAAGGAAATGGCCACCATATTCGGAGACATGGACCTCCAGTCCACATACATGGACAAATTTGTTGAGTTTCTTGAGAACCACAGGCATGTCAACAAGGGTACGTTGAGTTAATCTTTTGTAAAAACTGTGAAAAAAATAAAATAAAAGCGAAAAGACTAAGCAAAATGTCCTCGCCAAAATGTATGTAAAAACTAATCGGCAGTAATTTATTAGCATGAATTTGCCTCGTTTCCTATACCTAAATAATGTTTTTTTTTTTCCTCTCAATAATTGACAAATTACTGCTGTTTTTTATTTTAATACAGATGTCTCCAAGTGGTAGCTATCCACATTAATGTTTTTTATTTTCAATAATTTATTAGCATGAAAGGAAGTGTTGTAATTAATATAGAGTAGTGATTTATATAACACTGGCGTGGATATTGTTCATGCATGCCAGTGTTATATATATATATATATATATATATATTTTAATTAAATAACACTGGCATGCATACTGTTCATGCACGCCAGTGTTATATAAATCACGCACTACTCATTAATATATATGTTTACAAAGGTTTCACTTAAAAAGACTCAATTTGAGACAAGATCTTCTCAATTTCATTTGAACTGGATACTATTTGGACGAGTATTTTTATTTTTTCATTTTTTGAAGGAACAAAAATACCCATCCAATATAAATTTTTTTAATAATTAGTCAATGCCAATTCATTAAACCTTCAAATTAAATAGTACATAGCAGTCATCATATGCATGTGCAAACCTATATATTGAAGTTTTGAACTATTTCCGTAACCCTAATTAAAGAAAGACTTAAATTAGCAAATATTTATAAATTATGGCAAGCTGTAGTTAAAATTAAGGATGGGTAAATTACAAGTTTTGTTGGTATATGGTTAGGAAATAGTATATAAAGGATACCAAAAATCAGTGAAATCACTCATATATATTTTACTCAGCGAGACGCTGACATCCACTTATGTTAAATAATGTGGAATATGATTGATTATACGATGATATGATATTTGCTCACCAACCAACCGTCCACTTTTGACAAAATAATTATAGGTATCCAACATAAACATTATAGTACACAAAATAACGCATGTCGGTCCCACGCCATATATATATATATATATATTTCACACATGTATCCAGCACAGATTCGCTCCAAGCCTCCAACTAATCCCCATGCGCCGGCATGGCCCACATGCTCCATCCAGATGCCTCTCCACCGCCGCAGCTGCTGTCTTGGGATTTTTTGTGGCGTTTGTGTTTGTGTTTTTTGGTGACTTTTTCTGTACTATCTGTTGTGTTGCTTGGGTTTTGCGGGATATAGTTTCCCTGTGTTTTTGTGGCTTGATTTTGTAAAGAAGGCATGTGCCTCCGATTTTAGTTCTTCCCCTACAACAACGACTTCTAATTTGTATTTTGACAGTGGCTTTTCCACTTCTCCTGCCTTCCGGTAGTTGTTAATGTTATTTCCGTACGAGAGCTCAGATAATAGGTTTAATGGACCTTTTGAGGTTCCTTCACCTTTAAAATTGTATAAGAACCTTTTGAAGTTTGTGACCCTATATGAAGCAATTTTGCCTCACTAATGGCTTTAAGCGGCCCTTCAAAAAGAATAGTGTCATTTGTTTAGCTAATTTTATACTTTTTAAAATTGTACTTCTGCACTGTTATTTTGGTTTAGAGTATGTTATTGGAAGCTCACCACTTTTTTAGTATTTTGATTAATTATAACATTTTCTTAATTTGATTAAAAAAAAAAAAGTTACTAAATACTAACCCCACACCTTTCACGGTCCAAAGTGGCAAGTACACCGGAACTTTAAGCCCAATATCAGTGACACATTTCTCAGCCCACGTAGAATCCACGCCCCACAGCCTGAAACAATTCCGGCGATCGATGCTTCAATTATACAATCTAGGGGTTTTGAATTTGACCGAAACGGCGGACGATTAACGAAGTCCTGTTTGTGTAATGTGTACATGAATGGGGACCAAATAATAACCCTCTCAAATTATTATTTTAATGAATTTTTTCTTTAAATTATCAATTGCGACAATTTTTTCTCTAAACTACCAAAATAATGACAATGTACCCCCCAATAGTAACTAAATGACAAAATTACTCCTATAACATTTTTAATCATACGAAAGTACTCCTAAAAATTTGAAAGAGCATTAAATATATTTAAAATTAAAAATTAAATATATTTAACATAAAATAAAAAATAAAAAATAAAAACAGGTCGAACCACCCCATGGGTGGCAGGGGGCAGCAAATCTACCCCCTAGCCTTATGTTACTGGGGTGGCCAGCCACCCCTTACAGCCACCCCCAAGAGTCTTATGGGGTAGCCTGATCAGCCACCCCAGTAACATGAGGCTCGAACTGCCCCCTGCTAGTCTGCCACCCATGGGGTGGTTCTTTTTTCAATTTTTTATTTTTAATATATTTAATTCTTTTTTATTTTTCATAAATTGAAATAAATAATTAAATATTTTTTAATATTTTTGTTTTTATTTTAGTAAGGCTAATTTCATCAATTTATGAGTCTTGAGTGTACATTGTTATTGTATTGGTAGTTTGGGGAGAAATTGTCGCAATTGGTAGTTTAGAAATGAGATTGTCATTAGAGTGGTAGTTTGAGAGGGGTTAAGAGGACTTTACCCTAATAATAATAATAATAATAAATCTGTTTAACTAAAATGAAATGTATAAGATTTTTATTATTATTATTTTTTTTTTATAGATAGAAATGTATAAGATTTAAGTCAAGTGAAGGTGAGTTTAACAAATAAAAGTAGCTTTCAGTATGATTAATAAGGAACATTCTCCCCTTCTACATTTTGGATAGGAAAATGATTTATTTCTTTCTCTTATCATTCCCCCGTCCTTTCACTTTTCAAAATAATAATTCAATCTGTAGGGTCTATATATATATATATATATATATATATATATATATATGCGGAACTCACATAAACTCCTTAAATCTAATGATGATTTTAAAAAATAAAGAGAACAATTTGAATTAGGTCGTGATGTAAACTTAATGTTCTATGCCCTCCAATAAGAAACAAATACCTCAACTCGAAACACTAAAAAATAATATAACCCTTTACACCATATAATTTTATCATACATATACTAAAAATATCATCTCAAACTTTAGATTGCGACAATGTCCTCCAATACTACTAAAAATGGTCAATATCCCATAACGACAAAAATACATTAATAAAAATAAAAAAAAAATTCTAAAAATGAACTAAAAAAAAAAAAAAAAAAATCATCGCAGCTTGTGGTAAAGCACTCTAGATGTGTGTCAAAACTTTGGGAGGATTCAAACATCAGAAAATGCTCACGAAATGTAAGTAGTGGCTAAGTGATTCTCTTCGTCGCTATAGTTTTATATAAGAGCATCTCAAGAAGAATAGGCAAATCTTTTATAATAGTCATATTTAACTATTATTAGCATTTTTTTCTCTCTAGCATAATGGTAATTTTATAGTTTTTTCTTCTAGTATGAATATATAGTAAATAGGTTGTTAGCCTATTTAATATTCACACTATAAACTTTGTTTATTATTATTTTTCTCTCAATTTCTTTCTTTTATTCTCTTTCCTACTCTTTGTTTCACACCCTCTCCCACATAAAATAATATTTAAAGAAAATAAAGAGTAACTAAAATAGATAATCTATTAGAGTGTATATAAAAAAATGAGTAACTAAATTAAAAATTTATACTTTTTTAATAGTTATTTTGCCAAATTCTACCGATCGAAAATGCTCTACCCTGCTTTGGTTCATGCGGTTGAAGATATGCAGGTGTTTGACTTCAGCTTGCATAGCATGGCAGCACAATATATTGACTTCATGCGGTTGAAGATATATTCAGATTATTTTAGGATGCATGCCTCATCGTCATCGGTGCAGGTAAAGGCGGTATCCAGTGAAAATGTAATTATTTTATTTTATTAAAAAAATTAGAATTATTTTTGTCTTTTTTCTGGCTTCTGGAGACATTGATAATTTTCAACAATTTTGAAAAACATTGTCAAGATGTAAAATTTTAGAATAATTAATATTGTCAGCGGTTTCTGAATAATCGTCAACTTTTCCCCAGTTTTCTTCATAGCAATGAGTAAAATTTGTGAGACCAAGGAAAAAAATTCAAGAAACAACTCAGGCCACAAAACCAGGGGAGCAAAGCAACAAAACAACCAAACCCAGAGTCAAAAAGAGACAAGAACGGAAATGCCCACAAGAAATGTCCTGTAAGGCTGTAACCGGCCGCCAGATTTTGAATATCATAACTATTCTCGTTCAATTTTTAAATCAATTATGAATTTGTAATCCTCATATTAGAATCTAATGGTTAATTTTTTATTTTTTATTTTTTGAAAAAATTCATATATCTCTCCTCAAATTTTTAATTGAGACAATATTTATTTCAAACTATTAAAAAATTGACGATTAAAAATTTTGAGAGATAATCTACGTTTTAAAACCAAATCGCAATTTTGGAGTGTTTAGAATTGCGATTTTAAAAACGCAAATTTAAAAATCGTGAAAAAATTCTGTGTGATTTTAACATGTTTTATCAACTGTCTGTACTATTTTAAAAAGTGACAATTTCAAAAATATAATTTTTAAAATCGTACTTATTGAACGAATTCTAAGAAAAATATGTGAAATTTTTTAAAAAAGGGAAAGAAAAAAAAAAAAAAAAAAAAAGAGAGAAATAGGAGAAAGAGTTTTTGCAACTCCCGTCATTGAAGGGTTCGTGGGATGTGATGTCATGGGAATGTTCACTTTACGTATAATATCACAGCGCCCACCACTGACCATTCTTTATATATATTTCCACGGTTGCTTGTGCAAAGGCCGTAAGCCAGTGTCCAAGCTTTTCGTGTCCAAGCTCTATATCTTTACCCATATATATATGAGCCTCATAGAAGAGAAGATCATCATAAACTCTAAGAGCCACCACCATGAACTCTATGTCTGAGCCTCAGACGCTACACATAGCCATGTTCCCATGGCTGGCCTTCGGTCACATGATCCCGTTTTTAGAGCTCGCCAAGCTCATAGCCAAAAAAGGTCACCGTATTTCATTCATATCAACCCCAAGAAACATTGAACGCCTCCCAAAAATCCCACCAGATTTAGCACTTTCGATTACCTTCGTGAAGCTTCCCTTACCCACGTAGAGAACCTGCCAGAAAATGCAGAAGCCACCATGGACGTACCATACCACATAATCCCCTACCTTAAGAAAGCCCACGATGGCCTCCAACAACCTTTGTCTCGTTTTTTAGAAACCTCAGCTCCCGATTGGATTATTCACGACTTTACCCCTTACTGGCTACCTCCAATCGCTACAAAGCTAGGCATCTCCCGGACATTCTTCAGTATTTTCAACGCATCAACATGGTGTTTCCTTAAGCCACCAGGGTCGAGGACGGACGCGCAAGATGCAAGTACAAGGACGGAGCCCGAGCATTTCACTGTCCCTCCCAGGTGGGTCCCTTTTCCAACCAAAATAGCGTATCGGTTGTTTGAGGCGAAGAAAATCTTTGACAACATTGAAGACAATGCTTCCGGTGTTTCAGACTGGTTTCGTGCCCAGATGGCGATCTCAGGCACCGAGGCATTGGTTGTTAAAACCAGCACGGAGGTGGAAGGTGAGTGGTTGAAGCTCCTTGCAGAGCTTTATGATGTACCTGTAATTCCGGTGGGCTTATTGCTACCCTCGACGCCGCAAGAAAGCGGAGACCACAACAAAGATAGCACATGGGGTACGATTGGTAAGTGGTTAGACAAGCAGGAGAAAGGATCAGTGGTTTATATAGCACTCGGGAGTGAAATTCAACCTAGTCAACAGGATTTCACAGAGCTGGCTCTTGGACTTGAGCAATCGGGGTTGCCTTTCTTTTGGGCTCAAAGAAAGCGGATTGAGCTACCGGAAGGATTCGAGGAGCGAACGAGAGGTCGTGGGGTTGTTTGGACGGGTTGGGTGCCTCAGTTAAGGCTATTGGCTCACCAGTCGGTTGGGGGTTTCTTGACTCACTGTGGTTGGGGTTCAGTGACGGAGGCATTTCAATTTGGACGCGCACTTATTCTTTTGCCCTTCTTGTCGGACCAAGGATTGAATGCTCGGTTTTTGGAAGAGATGCAGGCAGGAGTTGAGGTTCCCAGAAATGAGTACGACGGGTCGTTTAGCAGGGACTCGGTGGCCCAAACGCTGAGGTTGGTGATGAAGGATGAGGAGGGGAAGATTTATCGCGACAAAGCTAAGGAAATGACCACCATAATCGGAGACAAGGACCTCCAGTCCAATTACATAGACAAATTTGTTGAGTTTCTTGGGAGCCACAGGCATGTGATCACCAATGACACCAAGGGTACTTGAGCTAATCTTTTCTACAAACTATGAAAGATAAGCGAAAAGATTAAGCAAAATGTCCTCGACTCCTTAATTGACAAAAGCTATATATGTAATTTAAGTTAGCATGAATTTGCCTCTTTGCTTTTACATAAATGTTTTATTACAAAATGGTACTGTTTGACCTCAATAAATGCCTCCATGTGCTAGCAATCATAGTCAATGGTTGTACTTGTATATAGACTTTCATATGATCCTCAATATTTTCTTTAATTGAAGTGCTCAATTGCAATCTAGAAAATGGGGGCAACGGGACCCACATACTTCAAAATAGGCTGGTTACGTACTTAATACTGTTTCAGACAGGTTGGATTTGGAAGCATATATATATATATATATATATGTGTGTGTGGTGAATATAGTGTTTTTGTTTATCTACTATTAAAATGTATTACATTTATTATTATTATTATTATTATTATTATAAGATGTTTTGTATATATACAATTGCATGGACACTCGAAGTTGGCTTCTTCAACTTCAAGCCAAGACAATAAGCATCATCAATGACGTTTGTGTAAAGAGTTTAAGAAGCTCTGTTTTGGTTAACTTCAACCAAAACGGTAATTTCACCACACAAAAACACTATATTCAAAAATAATAATAATTATAAAAAACACTATATTTCATAAATACTATATTATAAGTAACGTACTCAACAAGGATTCAGAGAATCCATGCCAATTCTAATCGGTTGTGACTTGTGCGGTTTAGAACCAAGCGCCAACAGCATGCAGGATTGTCGCGTGGTGCATGTGGCCACCTCGGGTCACGTCTACACTCTCTCTCTCTCTCTCTCTCTATATATATATATATATATATATTAGTCTTTTAACTATTTACAATTAGTTCTTTGTGGTATCAAAATTAATTCAAAAGTTATTGAGGTATGTTAAAAAAATAATTTAGTCCTTACAATCAAATTTCATTCACTAATTTAACAGATTTCGTTAATGTGACACTAATTTAAATAGGACAAGTATCATAATTTTATTGGTTCTAACGTTTCACGCTATCAGAATCTGTTTAGGTAGTGAGCGAAAGTTGACTGTAAGGACTAAATTCTTTTTTTACACACCTAAAAGGGACCTTTTTTTTGGCATGCACATAAGGGACCTTTGAGTTCATTTTAATACCACAAGGAGTTAAATGCAAATCAGGTAAATCACATAGACTAATTTTACATTTTTCCTTATATAATTTGAATGACAAATTTCTTCCAACTAGTTATGAGAAAATTTTCTTTCGAGAAATACTAAAATCTAATAAAAATTCTACATTTTGCCCATAAAAGTTCACATGGCAAGATGTCACATCATTTTTTTTTTATGGAGGAAAAAAGACAAAACAAAAAGAAGATGATATGACATCTTGTCACATGGACTTTTATGGGCAAAATATAGAGTTTTTATTATATTCTAACATATTTCTTTTATTTAACCTAGTCTAATAAGTGCTAAGTGACATCTCTTACATATTTTTTTTAATATTTTAACAGTCATTTATTGTCATTCTATTAATTTAGGACTTCAAGCATTAATTTTTTAAAAACTAAAAAATATTGAATGATACTTGCCACTTATTAGAGTAGGTGGAATAAAATTTCCTCGAATGAAGTATTGTAATATATTTCTAAAGATTTCACTTGGAGACTCGGACTCCATTGGGTGATTATCTCTTTAATAATTTAGTCGATGTGGATTAATCATTGTATAAGTTTACAACTTTTTAACTTCCACCTCCAGAATAGTTCACAGTCATCCCATGTGCGCACATAATTAAATTATGCCAAGAGGTAATTAAAAGATGGGTAAATTACAACTTTCCTTATTGGTATATATGGTTAGGAAAAAGTACTGTTAAACACTCTATAAAAGGATATAAATCACTCATCTTTTACTTGGATGAGACACCGATTTGTGGCATTTTGAACTTCGGCATACCATTTGCTACTGAGGAACGTACGGTTGTCATTTGCATTTTTTAAAACATAATCCAACTTAGCATGCAAATCACTCAATCGAGCATCTACTCGATCGGCTATCTCTGATTCATGCTAATCTACGCACCTTCTCTTAGAAGACTTCTCGATCTCGTGTTCTTTTTTATGGAGTGTTTTTCTCATGCATTAATGTTTAGGGGAATATATACTTTCACTTTATTATAATAATATTTATCCTCTTTTGTGTTATCTTCAAATAATTAGGCTTTACTTCCTACTCTTTCTTTCATCTTTTCCCGACGCTAATGCAATAATTATCAAAAATAGAGGAACACTTTATCCAACAATATCACAAATTCAAATAAATAGATTTAATCTTTTCACCCTAATGAGTCAATGTCTAATCACTTGGAGACTGATGTCCTAAACCCATTATTCAAGTTGAAAAATCCACAACAAGAGCTGGGCCGAAAACATTGCTACTAAATTACTAATCCGACACCTTTCACGGTCCAAAATAAATGAAACTTTAAGCCCAATTAATATCATTTACACATTACTCAGCCCACGTTGAATCCACTCCTCCACAGCCTGAAACAATTCCGGCAATGCGTCAATCATTCAAGCTTGTAAAAAACAGCCCAAACCAAACCATGCATGCTGCTAAAGCCTTCTTCGCAACCAGAAGCAAACTCCCGCACAGTGGATGAACAAAGACGTTTGTTTGGAATTGTGTTTGAGAAATATAACTTTCAACTTACAAAGTGGTTTTTTGGCAAAAGCTTCATTTTTAAGATTTTATCAAAAGTGTGTTTTTGTCATTTTTTGAGTAAAAAAGTCAAAAAAAATTACTATTTTTGTAATGTTTTATCAAACAAGTAAACTTTTGCTTGCACAGCTTTTTAAGTACTAAAAGTACTTTTTAAATTCTCTAACGCAATTTCAAAAAAGCCTTAAGACATCTTATGTTACTATCCCTATATTTCATATGCCTTATGGGTTATGGGTTAAGTCTAATCTTATCATGTGTATATAAGTTTTTTGGCATTTTTTTTCTTGCAAAATGGTTTTTAAGAGGGAATTTTATCTAATATTAATTTGTATTATTTGGTATCAAAGCCAAACACTACTTCACAAATTCGAATCACAAAAGAAGTGACCTATATGAGCTGAATTAAAATATTGAAAGTGGAGCCGACGAAAGAAAAATAACTATCATCGGGTTAATGTCAATAGAATGGGCTGTCGTGAATGTCAAATACAGAAGCGTGGTGCATAATATGTTAAAATTTTTGTATCCCATATAAGTTAAGTCTAATCTTAACCATGTATATATAAAATATAAATATAAGCTCTTAAACACATTCGCCTTACAACGTTTAGAAATCACGCAATCCCAATGTATTATAAGGCTAGCTCTTATAATTAACCTAAATTGTAAGGAGCCAGCCAATCAGACAACTAGGGTGGAGACGTACAACAAAAAAGAAAAGTCTAACATCATAGTCTAATTACGTATAAATAATTATCTCCTTAAACCTTCTTCTTGCTTCGACGGGTTTGAAAAATTCTCCATTTTTAATTTGTTCTTTGTTTAGATGGTCAAATGGTTAGAAAATTAAGTTGTTGAAGGTAATATTAAATATTCGTACCGGCCGGCGGGTCTCAGTCTCACATTTCTTGTTCCTCACTCCTTGTTTATGGTATAAATAAGAAGCATCGTTCATCATCTTTCCCACCACAAGCTTTCCTGGTTCATCACAAGTTTTTTCAAATTAAAGAATGTCAAAAGCATCAGCAGCAGAAGAGCAAACAGTGAACGTTTATGGATGGGCAGCAAAAGATTCATCAGGAATTCTCTCCCCCTTTCACTTCTCTAGGAGGTACTTGTTCATTTCTATCTTCTTCAATTTTCAAATAAAAGTTAATAAATTCAAAAGATTATATATATAATTGCTTTGCTTTTATATACATAGGGTTAACGGCGATAACGACATTACCATCAAGATACTGTACTGTGGGATTTGCCATACAGACCTTGTCTTCGTTAAAGATGGATCACTAATGCCGACCAACTATCCGTTTGTTCCCGGGTAATCTTAATTAATGTGTCTATATATAATATGAAACTGTTTGACATTCATGGTAACAACATTATGGAACCTAGCTAGCTAGCTCCTCTAAGTTTAATCTATGAAAAATGCCTCTTTCACAATTTTTCACACATGTCGCCACCTGATTGGAGGGTATTAAATGCTTACAACTTTTGCCTCTAGTCACAGGTTTACTTCTTAAGTAACTATAATTTTCATAGACATTAACATGAGTTAATAATTTATTTTCATCAATAAGATTTCAACATAGCGACAATTATTTGGTACTGAGAAATATTATGTATTTAATTACTCACATTTTATTGGGCTGATGTGGCAATACCTATGATCAATATTGTCTCTCCCAAAGTCCAAACTGCTACCAATTGTATCAATGTTCCATCTAAGGCCAGCTAAAAGACAAAAATGACCTTAAAAAAATTTCAATAAGATAAAAATGTCCTTATAAATTAAAAAAATAAATAAAAACAAAAACAAATTTAAAAATTTTAATTTAATTTTTTTTTTTTAAAAAAAAAAAGAATATTCTTATAATTTGGGTTTTTCTTTTTTTCGTTTTTTTTTTTTATATTTATTTTTTAAATTAAAAATTAAAAAAAATTTGGAAAAAATTAAAAAATCATTATTTTTGTAGGCACGAGATTGTGGGTGAAGTGACAAATGTTGGTTGCAATGTCACAAAGTTCAAAATCGGAGATAGAGCCGGCGTGGGAGCCATGGTGGGCTCATGCGGTTCATGCAACAATTGCAAGCAGGATTTAGAAAATTATTGCCCCAAAATGTTATGGACCTCCGTCGGAGAGTACTACGATGACCTGAGAAACTTTGGTGGATTTTCTGATAAGCTAGTCGTAGACCACCATTTTGCGGTCCTAGTCCCAAATAATCTGCCATTAGCCGCTTCTGCCCCGCTACTTTGTGCCGGAATTTCAGTGTACAGCCCCATGATGCACTATGGACTCTCCAACGCCGGCCAGCATTTGGGTGTCGTAGGCCTCGGTGGCCTCGGCCATCTGGCTGTCAAGTTTGCCAAAGCTCTAGGAATGAAGGTCACCGTAATAAGCACCTCTCCAGGCAAGCAGAAGGAAGCAGTAGAACAACTTGGCGTTGATGATTTTTTGCTTAGCCATGACCAGGACAAATTGCAGGTAACCAAATGCAAATTGCCTTTATTTTGAATTAACAATATGTTTAAATATCAATTAAATAATTAAATTAACCATTTTCTTATTGGCAAAATAAGTGATAATTTTTTTTTTTTTATAACAAAGAATGTCTTCAATTTATTTGCTATCTATTAGGCTGCCATGGGCACAATGGACGGTATACTCGACACAGTTTCAGCACCTCACTCACTCCTGCCATTGATTGAATTGTTGAAGACGGACGGAAAATTGATCTTGGTTGGTGCTCCAATTAAGGCTCCTGAGCTACCACATATTCCTTTAATGTTGGGTAATTAATTAAGTTCTCTTTTTAATTTCTTTTTAGGAAAAATTTCACTTTAGATTCATGAGCACCTGCGAATTTTGAGAAGATCTCATAAAGTTCAAAAACTTTTAATTTAAACTCCTTGACTTTCAATTGCAGTCAATTTAAACCTCTCTGTTAGTTTTTAAACGTTAAAAGTGATACAATAACCATTATACCCCTAACTTGTTTATAAAATTTCAAATTTATTCTTAATTTCAAATTAAAAATAAAAATTCACAAGGTGACCCACGGTTGGGCCCACCTCGTGACCCTTTTTTCAATTTTTTCAAAAAAATTTAAAAGAAAATCGAAAGGTAATTTTATATTTTTAAGAGTTTTAACAGCAAAAATTGACGGAGTAGGTAAATTGCATCAAATTGAAAGTTTAAAGGGTAAAATTAAGAGTTTAAAAATTTATGGGAGGTTTCTCAAAACGCGCGGTAGTTCATGAATCTTTTGTAAAGTTTCCCCTCTTTTTCATTTATAATTCTATTTCTAAGAATAAACATTAATTAATTGTACGTACATGATTTAAAAGGGAGGAAGATTGTTGGTGGTAGCGCAGTCGGGGGAATGAAAGAGACCCAAGAGATGATGGATTTTGCAGGAAAGCACAATGTAACGGCAGATGTGGAAGTCATTGCAATGGAACATATAAACACTGCTTTTGAACGACTTGCCAAGGGTGATGTTAAGTACCGTTTTGTCATTGACGTGGCCAACATGTTAATCTAGACCTCAAATAAATTTTAGGCTCCGTTTGTTTACGATCCACGGAAAACATGTTTGTTTTCGTTATATATGTTTGAAAATTCATTTTTAGCTTTCTAACAATAATGTATTGGGTTCATTTCACAAAACTTTGTAGACCGCCTTTTTTTTCTTTATGGTTGTAATGTGATATAAAGGTTAATTTTGAATTTTTCATGAGTACTTTTGTATTTTGATTTATTTGTTAATATTTTTACTCTTTTAGTTTTGAAAAATATTATCTTAAAAAGCATTGTCATACCAACTCAACGTAATTTTTTTTTTCGTCTCCACAAGTACTATTACATTTTCTGTGTTTGCTTAAATTAAAAATAAATAAATAAATAAAAGGTGGCATGTTACCGAGTAGCTAAAAGAATTTCCTTCACAAAAATGCTTCTTCCCTAATTTTATGAGACCCAAAAAAATAAAAAATAATAAACATAAATAATAGCATTTTTTTTTTAAAAAAAAAAAATGGTAAGAAATTTTTATCCAAAATATATTTATATATTACGAAATTAATCTTTGTGGACCAAGTAGAATTCTCCAAAGTCAAACCTTGGCATTCGTGTCAAAAACGTAAATGATAGTGACGAGAGAGCGACTTAACAAGGTATTAACATGCGAAATGACGAGAGCACCCTCGGGATAAGCTCCACTGTTCCAGTGGGGTTACAGAACAGAGAAGCAGAGAGCACGCCCAGCCGTACTCTCTGAGGTGGTTTTTATCGAGATCGGAGTTAGGGAGAGATGCGGTACGGTGCAGACAGTAGCAGAAGCAGAGGGAGGGAGAGCGCTTCAGAGAAACAAGAAGAAATCATCCGTTAGTTTTTTGTTATTTTGTAATTATTTTCACAATCAGTCCATCTGATGTTTCGGATCAGACGTGATAGCGATTGTTCATTCGACGACTTCTATCTGTTGCCAAAATAAATGCGGCGATAATGAGACAAATAATACATGAACGCCTCTTAAGGAAATACCCTTTTTAACTCTTTAACTTGTACGACAACAAAAAAAAACCCCTCCCTCTTGTCGTTGTTAAAATAAAAACAAAAAAACAGATTCATTTTTTTAAAAAAAATATCATATATGTGAAAGCCATAGGGATTGAGATTCTATGCCATAACTTTAACCAAAATTACTTAATTTTTTTTTTCATTTGAGTTTGCATTTTGGGGTGGTCGAACCACCCTTAAAGGCCACGGAATGACTTCAGTCACTCTAAATCGACCATTGGGGGTGGTTCGGCCACCCCAAGACTAACAATGTAAATTTTTTTTTATTTTTTTTTTATTCGACTCTTAGAGCCACCCCAAACCGACCGGTCTAGATGGCTGGCCACCCTGGTGGTTAAAAGTGGGATGGTCGACCACCTCAATGGGGTGGCCTGGCCACCCCTATGCCTTTTATTATTTTTATTTTCAATTTTTGTTAAACTTTAAATAATAATTTTTTTTATTATAAGGACTGATGTTCAATTTGTGGCCCTTAAATTTCTTATAATAAATTTTGGCCATTAACTAGATACCTTCCAATCCAAAAGGGACTAAAAATGATCCTTTTCCATAGGGATGGAGATTATGTGCAATAACTTTAACCAAAATTACTTATTTTAACCATTCAAAAAAATAAGTTGTTTTAAATGAAATTATCTAAATTATGCTATTCTCAACCGGATATCTTTTAATAGTTGGAATATAATTTTTTTATTATTATTATTATTTAGTCATATTTCCAGGCCGGGACATGAATTTCCGCTATGTAGGCCTGGCAGAAGGTTGCACGTAGCTGCAGCCTACATTGTCGGCCCACTGCAGCCTCAATAGTACAAGGCAAGGCCTGCCGCACTATACAGCAGAGTGGAAGTAGTATTTTAGCAATGCTATACATGAGTAATTTTAGAAAGAAAGTTTATGTAATTTTTATCATTAGATTAATATTTAATAATTATATATTTTAAATTCAATAGTAATGTTAAAATATATTACGGACCTCAGCGGGCGAACTACATGGGAGCTTGGGGGTTTCAGCCCCCATGTTTTTCTAAAAATTTTAAAAAATACTCTTATAATTTTTTTAAATTAGAAATTTACCCTCCAAATTTTTTAATATTTTATTTTTGACCTCCCAAACTCAAAATACTAGTTCCGCCCCTGATGGATCTACTTTGATGGTTCAAACCATGATATAAATGCTACTTATTTGTATAATAGAAATGCTATATATGCACAACACTTTTTTTTAATCTTATTATGCTGATGGGGCAAGTTATATAACTATTAAACAATTAATGTATGCCGGGTAGAGTTTTAGGTATGGATTAAATTCTACATAGATTAATGGGAGAATCAAGGGCACCCTAAGGACCTTAATTAACATATAAGTCTCAAAACTAGGAAAATTGATGTCCCAAAATTGAAAATTCCTATGACATTTGAGAAGATTCTTGAAATTTTTGACTAATTGGCATCATTATTACCATTATATAATAATAATAATAATAATAATAAGCAAAAATGAAAAATGAAGTGGTTAGGTTGAGATGGAGAGGCCCGTGAGATGTAACGTTTGGTAAGTGGAAGAAACAATATTATTGGTGTTATGTATGTATGGGCTTCGTTTTTGGTTTGCTCTCACGGGAATCCGGCCAACCTCTCACGTGTTCCTCTCTCTCTCTCTCTCTCAAGTTCTGGACATAGCTGTTGAGCGCAGAACTAGTAATTTTACGGCGCTCCACGTTTCCCCCACCACCACACAATGGGTTCCTTAAACGTTTTTGGTCGGTAGTGCCTTGTCTGGGTGGGAGTTCTTATGTTGGCCACATTTTCATGGCTATCTCTTTCAAAATGTTGTCTTTAAAAAAAAAAAAAAAAAAAATTCATAATAATTGATGGACAACGTAAGTACGTCGCAGAAATGTCAAAATTAATGATACTACGACGCCGCTTTTGCTTCGAGTACTGGCATTGTTTGAATCAACCCGTACGTGCTTCTCATGCTCTAATTAAGACTAGATAATAATTTACGGGTTCAAGACTTTACTTAAATCATATTTAATTAATGCTTTAAGTATATATACATTTAAAAATTAAAAAAAATAAATAAATAAATAGACCTTTTATTATTTTAACAATTTTCTCAAGTAGCGTAAAACTAGCAATATTTCAGGTGCCATGATCGAAGAATTCTTTCTACAAGTTTCAAGAGTATAAAAAAGATTATTTACAATATTGCTGAAATGTCCAAAAAGTAAGAACTTTACATAATGGATCAAGTATATATATATATATATAAGAGCTTTCTGGCTTCAATTCGTAATAGGTGGTACTGCGCGCAGGAAAGTAGATATTTCTCCAGTAGTCTTGCCACATTCAATAGCAGAAAAAATGGGCTCAAACAAAATCTCGTTTCCTGTCTCTCACACAGTAAAACTAGATTTGCCATGGTTCCCATAAAGTAAATGTTTTTTTTAATGAGCCAACCTACAAGAAGACAAACAAACACTGGATCGATGATCGGGACCGTTAAAACATGTTAAGTTCAACTGATGGGAAAGAGTATATATCTTCATCACAGATGTACTTTCCTTCTGCATGCATGCCTGACTCATGTTAACGGTGTAGATCGAGGATTAAAACGTTGGGGGGAGCCCCCGGCAAGTCATTAAGGCTCATTAATGGAGTAAAGCTTTCTTCCCCGTACTGCTTATACAAATTTGGCTACTCAGAACGCATAATCTGAGCTACAATATTATCAGTAGTCGACCACCTTCTTTTTGTTGCTCCACTGCCCAAATCAGCGGCGTGTTTGGCTATGAATTACTGTGTCTCTGTGCTTAATTAATTATGTGTGGTTTATGAGAAGAGTTAATGAGATGGGAAAGGGAGTTTCACACTTTCACGCGTGTTTGTTTGTGTATGGGGTGTGTAAAGTAGAGTGGGGTTAACTTTGGTTCAAAAGGGACATTACATATGAAGGAATAGACAAAGGTGCAGTGAGTGGCAGAGCCCCACTGCTGCTTGCGGTGCTGCTGCTGCTGCAGCTCACTGACTCTCTGCTTAACCCTACTACTACTCCCCTACTCCCTCCTACTATGCCCCTCCCCTCTATATCCAACCCCTCTTCATGCATGTTTATGCCTCCACATTCATGCATCATGCTTCATTCTATATATCCCTATATATGTACTAGCTAGATTTATTTTCTGGCTAAGCAGGTTATATATATATATACCCTCTTTTTTCTTTGAGTAATTGGGCAAAAAAGAAAAAGAAGAAAAGAATAAGCTAGATGAGTTCCATGAGATTAATGGTTAGAGAATATAATTAAATGACTAAATTTACTTTTTTTTATAAGTTTAAGTTTTTGAGATAAATTGTAATTTAACTTAATATTAGAATTAGGTTCTAAATTTGAACATTGACTCTGTCATTTACCTTTAATTTTAATTAAATATTTTACGTATTGGGCATCACCTATTAAAAAAGAGTTTGAATCGCATGTGAAGTGGAGTGTTAGAGTATAATTAAATAATTAAATTCACTTCTTATAATCTTAAATTTTTAAGAAAATGGTAATTTAACATTAATAGATACATAATTGTTTACTAGTTGCAATTTGTTTAGTTGTTATGGTCTAGAATGAGAATGGGGTGATGATGTTTTAATTAACCCGAATTTCGAAGCATAATATATATCCAATATCACTATTACACCTAACAAATTAATTTATATTAATTACTCACAATTATAGCTGTTATCTAATGAAGAATTTAGTATTCACAATACAATCTCCATGGATCTTCCACCAATGGAAAATGTTCAAGGTGTTATAACTTTTTTACTAACTAATTAGATTCGCAAATCAGATTTTTTTTTTTAACCATTTCACCAATTATAAATTAACATATCAGATCGTAAGAAAAGTTCACTACAACTCTTAATGTACTTTATTTCCTTATAATAAATTGATGTGAAGGTCCTAATTGGTGAAATGATTAACAAGTAACTAACTAATTACACCATGTGAAAAGTTATAGTAAAAGATATAATACTCCTAGCCACGTGTCTAATGAGTTATGAACATGTATCACATTGGCTTAGCACTTCACAAATTCAAAAGCATTTCGTGTAAGAGAGTTGGACCAGATGCAATCATGACCCAACTCACTTCGAGAGCCATCCACCTTCACAAATTTAACACTCACAATATATACACAATTAAAGGAACAATTTGTTTATATATATCCTAATCCATTTTTCCTGATTTCAGTACATGGCATATATGATAGTTTATTTTGATTGATCAACGACCAACATTTCTCATGATCGACCATGAAGAACTATTTTTTATCCAATCGTTTTGTCGTCGTAGTTGTGGATCTCTCATTCTGCCACTTCAGTTTCAGATCATATTGCTTCCCTGTCTCTATTCTTTCTCTCTCCTATCTCTCCTCTTGTATATATATAGACCGACTCCTTTTCTAACTGAGATCTGCTCTCTCTCTCTCTCTCTCATGTAGTAGGCTAGCTAGTAGCAACCTTTTACTTTATTTATTCTACCAGAAATATATATTTATAAATATTATTTTCCAAACATCCCAATCTATGTCTTTGATGAAGATCACAAGCACCCATCCATCAGCATCCCTCCCTCCGTTTCTCACCCCCAAGCATGAAACCATTGAATTGAGTATCTTTGCCTCTGCAAAAGGAAACTGAGCAAACCCCACAACATCCACATCTAATTTCTCCCCCACATCCCTCTCTCTCCCTCTCTCTCTCTCTCTCTCTCTCTCTTGCAATGATGTCACCGGATAACAACATTCCGGCGAAGTCGGTTGTCAGAGACGACAGCCAAGGCTCCGGCAGCCGCAAAACTGCGACGGCGAGGCCACCAGAGCAAGGCCTAAAGTGCCCACGATGCGACTCACCCAACACCAAATTCTGCTACTACAACAACTACAGCCTGACGCAGCCAAGGCATTTCTGCAAGACTTGTAGAAGGTACTGGACGAAAGGCGGGGCTTTGCGCAACGTTCCCATAGGCGGCGGTTGCCGGAAAAACAAGAAGGTCAAGTCATCTTCGAGGCTCTCCGGCGCCGACTCCAAAGACTCAGCCTCATCTTCCGAGATGGGTGGATTGAAGTTCTTCCATGGGCTTTCCCCAGCCATGGATTTTCAGCTTGGTGGGTTATCATTCCCTAGACTTCATCCTCCAACAACTCCTATTAATTACAACCACTTTTCTTCATTTGGAGACGTTTCGGGTACTAGTCCTTCCTGTTTTACCCTCGATCCATCGGGAAACTCTAATTCTCTGATGGGTTTTAATTATCCGCTTTCTTCGGCAACCGCCGGCGGTAGTTTCAGTCCTGCAGTTCAGAACACGAGCTCCATGAACGTTCACAGCAATATAGCTTCTTCCATCGAGTCTCTGAGTACTATAAACCAGGACTTGCACTGGAAGCTTCAGCAGCAGCGGCTCGCCATGCTAATTGGTGGCGGAGAGAGTCACAAAGAAAACATTAATGCTCTTGAAAAACCGCAACCCATTGTATTCCAGAACCTGGAGATTTCAAAACCGGAGGCTTGCAGCGTCGGTAATTCAAGGAGGGAAGGTACAGGTGGCGATCAGATAGCGACGGAGTGGTTCTTTGGGAACTCTTATGGGCCGGTGACCGCTACTCCGACCAACAGTGGCGGCAACGGCGGCGGCCACGATAACGGCAGCAGCTGGAATGGAATTCAAACATGGGGTGACTTGCAACAATATAGCGCTTTGCCCTAGATGATAGAGGATGTTGAAAATTAATAGGGAAAATGTGAAATTATCAAAAACTGATCATTTAGGTATATGTTTGTTTCTTGTTCTTTTCTCTTGAGTGCAGCAGATCAACATGTTGAAGTTGGGAAAAAGAGATAATAATCAAGCTTATATATATATATATTAGTTCTTATTTTGGTTGCTAATTAATGTCGATGCTCCATTTGTTTTTGCATGTAAATGCAGGACCAATATTGCCGATTATGGTAGCAAATAAATTAATACTAGTTTTGGATGATCAAGTGAAAGCAATGGGTGTTGGTGTTGGCCATATATATATATGTCGGTGGCTGAATATGTTCTTCAAGGGTTGATGATGATGCTCTTCTCTTCTCCACAAAATCTCTTTGGGATCTGTGGTGGACTTTGGAGTAGCTGTTATTATATGGCCCTTAATACCATATCTTTGATTTGTTTTTATGTTCAGTCTGAATCCAGTAACTCTCAGTCTGTGTGTCTGCCTCTCTATATCTTTATCAACCAACTGAGTCTCAGCCTGCTCAGCCACACAACAATTGATAGTTATCAATTTTTTATATAAAATTATTTATTAAAATTACTAATAATTAAGACAAGCAGATAATTAGTGCTAATAGCTGGGTAAGGCATTCGGTTCTCAGCCTCTTCCTAGGCCTAGCTGCAGTGTTTAGAGCCTCTCTCTCTCTCTCTCTCTCTCTCTCGCAGTCTAGGGTAATAATTAGGTCCATTATGATGTGATTTGGTGCTGTCTGAAAAAGTGGTGGTTTGAAAGTGTATTGAATGAAAGACTGTCAACATTTGAATGAATGAGAAATATGGCATCTAAAGCTTAGGGTTTCTTTTTTTTTTTTTTTTTGTATGGCAAAAAAATGTGTTCCGTTTTAGCTTTTTAGTGTGTTGGAGAGTGAGCCCACCCCCCATCCGTGCTAATTGCTACTGAGCAAGAGCATCATCTCATTGTGATTCCTTTGCAGCCTTTGTCATCTTTATTCTTTGCTTTCACTATTTCTGTGAAAAACAACAGGCCCCACAATCTTGAAAAGGATTAGCATTAAGCTGCTTCTGTATCTCATTAAAAAAAGCTTGTCCATCCAATTGTTTCAATTATTAAACACCATATCATATTGCTTTGGCCTATATGTAGAACAATGCAAATGAACTTTCATATGAATGATTAAGCTTTTTTGTCCTCCACTAATTGGATTTCTTCTTCTCCTTCTTCTTAGAATAGTTACCATTGTCATGTGTATATATATATATAGCTCGCTTTCTGCTTCCTCCGATCCCCTTATAACTTTACCACATTTCTTCTCCTTGTCCTCAAAATGCTCTCCCCCCCCCCAAAAAAAAAAGAACTAAGTCTCGCCACTATATATTACCTGTAACTGAGTGACCACAGCCTGTAACAAGGCCAATCTGTTTGGCCCACATCATGCCTGAAAGTTGACATTCTATACAGTGAGCTATCACATCCGCCAGGCATCCTTCCATGATGCCCCATTTTTTTTTGCAACTATATTTGTTCGAGACATCTTATATATATATATATATGCAACATTCCTAGGTTTTTATGAAGCTAAGGAGGTCGTGTATATATAGCCAACTCCCTCCCTTGTATATGATAGCTAGGTCCCCCATCCTTAATTTTAACCTCTTGCTGGTGCTTTTTCATACCATCTCTCACTCTCTCTCTCTCTCTCTCACACGCACACGCGCGCACAGATGACAGAACCTCGTCAAAAGCATGGCAATCATTTCTGTCTTTGTTTTATCCTTGCAACTTGTATACAGTATATCAGGATATGGGTTTCTTTCCAGTTAAATTAATTAATATGGAGATGAGCATATAATATATGATATGTGGAGTCAAATTTTCCGTCTTATATCATAATTGATATTTAGGCTTTTGTTGGAGAGAGAAAGAGAGATGGCTCGAGAACTGAACATGAAGCTGCGTGATTAACGTGATATAGACTCAGTGGAGGGAACTTTTTGTTCGACTGCTTGTGTTTGTATCAACTGTCATTTACAACTTACACCCTGCAAGAAGCTCATGACTTAATGAGAAACTCTACGCTGCTTCTCATCTTCAACCCACACCCATCCACCTTACGTACCCATCCACATCGATGGTTTCATCATGATCAGCCATCCAACAGGAACTAAACCCATGCCAAATTGACCACAAAAGCCGCATGCAGTTAAAGTTATTGCATGCCTTGCTGACACACGTTAAATAGCATGGAACCGATCATACCAAACTCCTCCATTTTGTATGGTTTGAGGTTTGGAACATATTTATGTCTTTTGTAGGTGTAGGGGAAAAAAGCTTTTTTTTTGCCCAGATGCATTTAATATAAATTAAATCATCTAATTTGAAGGACCTCCTTATTGACGACCCATAATCAAAATTGGCATGATTATAAACAGTTACTATAGCTCAAATCATTCAGAAAATTGGAAAATTATATATTGTAGGGCATAGTAAGTCACACCGAAAGCCGCATAAGGACTGATTGGCCGAAGGCCCGGTGAGCAGGGGCGGAACCATATGATGGCTTGGAGCCTAGAGAGGCTTGTTTTCCTCAAAAAATTTTAAAAATGTTTTTATAATCTTTTTAAAATTCGAATTTTACTCTCTCTCTCTCTTCCCCCCTCACACCTTTTTTCTTTTTTTAGGGAAACTTCACTTTCGCCTCCTGAACTTTCAATCACTCTCAATCAAAACCATTCCGTTAATTTTAGCCCTTAAAAATACAAAAAAGACCAAAATGTCCTTAATTTTCATTTTTTTCATTTTTTTTTTTAAATAAAAAAGTTTTAGAAGTTGGAATTTTATACAAAAGTCAGGGGTATAAACATCATGTAATATTTAAAATCTGACGGAGGGGTCCACATTGAGAGTAATTAAAAGTTCAAGAGTTCAAAATAAGAGATTTCGAAGTTCAAGGGGGATTTGTAAAGTCGAGTGGAAGTTCAAAGGGCCAAAATGAAGTTTTCCCTTCTTTTTTTAATTTTTTAGTTTTAACCCTCAAACTCCAAATCCTAGTTATGCCCTTGCCGGTGAGCCATAACAAAAGGGCCTAGAAGGCCGACAACCCATAACAAATGAGCCTAAAAGGCTTGATGATCACCTGCAACGTCTCAAAAGGCCAACAAGGATCTTGGTACACTATCGCTAAAACATAAACGCCATACCAACAACTAATTCTCCACTCCGAGAGCTAAGTCAACTAATTGCTAATTGAGTTGGGCGTCGCATATCATTTATCATCACTGTTTGTTAAGTTCTATATACATACTATTGTTTATTGTTTTGTATATAGTTAGATCAAACTATATGTTTGTTGAGACTAATTGAAACTTATTTCTAGTAGATACTCCAGAAGTGTTTTATTGTATATTTGTTTTGCCTTGTGTTAGAACGTGTTTTCGATGTATATATATGTTTTGTTATGTGTTGTGTTGGAATGTAGTATGTGTGTTGAAATTTTGTTTAATGAAGTTGTGTTGAAATTTCATACGTATTAAATGTATTGAAAATTTGATATGTATTAGATATTGGATATGTATTGGATATATATTATTGGATATTGGATATATATTATTGAGTATTGGATATTGGCTATATATATTTGATATTGAATATATAAACTTGGATATTGGATAGGATATTGGATATATAAACTTGGATATTGGATTATGTGGATTTTGATTGGATTTCATGGGATTCACTAAATGTGAGATTTTTGAGTTAAATTTGGCAATTTTGCTAAACTTAGTGAAAGCAGCTGTTTTTATGGTGGCTATGGAAGCAATAGAAACTTTCTTTGAACCTCATAGTATGTTCTTGAAATTGCTAATGGGTGGACTGGAACTATTAGTAGCTATATTAGAAACTTGCTTAGAAGTTTGAAGTCTAGTTTAACTTGATTTTATAAATTTGAGCTTTGTGTTGGGCAACCATTTATGAACACTATTGAGTTTCTTGGAAGAATGTTGAAAGAAATTATGAGGTGGGTTGTTGTGGTTGAGCTACTTCTAAGTAGAGTGTGGTTGTTGGAAGTGGATTTTGAGTTTCATGTTTAGGCCATAAATACAGTAACCATAGCATTATAATTGAGCTAATTTAAAAAAACTTTTTAGAGGATGTTTTTTGCTTTTAAGTTCAAAAAATATTTTGATGTGATGTAAATGTGAAAGTAGTTTAGAATGTTTTGTGTTTGAAGTTGTGTGTTAATACTTTTACTTTTTTGCTAAAAAGTAAAAACCTTCCTTAATAAGCGTTATCAAACGAGGCCAATATTTTATTATAACTTTGCCTTGCTTGCTTTACTTCCAGTTAAGTTAGAGTAATCTCTAGTTGAATGGTTATTTGATAGATGGACTTTGTGTTGGTTAGGCCAGAATTGAATTATTTGAGGCAGTTTGAAGATATTTGTGAACTTTGTATATGAAATTTTGGCTATTGGGTGTGCTTGCAAGGTAATTGGAATCAGTTCATTCTAGATTTTTCTTAAATGATTTTGTTGCTCATTGTTGAATATTATCTATGTATGAATGTGTATAACAATATTTTTGGATATTTCTGAATCTGAATTGAAAAATATTGCAATTGTTGCATGTGAAATTCACATTTTTTTTTTTTTAAGTTTAATTGTAAATTCTTTATGTTTTGGTATAGGAAAGGTAAAACTCATTACAATCATATTAGCATTTTCAGATGACTCGATGGCTACTTCTAGTTAGATGTGGATATATATATATATATATATATATATATATGTGTGTGTGTGTGTGTGTGTGTGTGTGTGTGTGTGGATTTGTTTAGGGTTTTAGAATATATATATATATATGGAGATATTGGATATTGTATATGTTTTTGGATATTGGATTATGTACGTGGATTATGTATTGAATCGGATTGGAATCGGATTTGGATATTAGAAATATTGTATTGGAATCGGATTAAAATATCAGGAATATTGTAATCATTTCTTTTATATATATATATATATACACACGGCATGACACGTCAAAAAACCATCAATTTTTTTTTTTGATTTTTGACGTTCTGAGTGTCAGCACGTCAAAAAAGGTTTTTGACGTGGCAATTCTAATATGTCAAATTTTTTTTGACGTTTTAAAAACTGCCACGTCAAAAAAGGTTTCTGACGTGGCAAAAAACTTTTGACGTGGCATTGTTGCCACGTCAAAAGTTTTTGATGTGGCATTGTAGACACGTCAAAAATCTGAAATTTTTGACACCCCCCTTTTAACCGTTGATAAACGTCAAAAACCGCACGTCAAAAACTCCTGGTCAAAAATTCTCTCAGTTTTTGTAGTGTATCATGTGCTCCCCCAATTCATGACTTGAGAAATCAATCTCCATGTCAATTCACAAAACCCTATAAAAATTAAAAAATAAAAAAAAATAAATAAAAAAATAAAAATAAAAAATAAAATGAAAAATGAAAAAAAATAAAAAAAGAAGCAGAGATGACAACCTATGAATAGGAGAAGATACGCCAAATTAGCCTTATCATTGCTCTGCCAAATTTTCCTCTCACTCTTACTAAACTAAATTGAGCATCAGAGTCTCGCTAGATCCAACTCGGTGAACTCGATCTCTAACCTCGTGTTTCTATTGTAAATCCTCTCCTGGTGAACGGCTTATGATCACTATATTAATAAAATTCATCCATTTTTATTAGTTTAAGCATTTTAGATAATCAATGATATAACATATATCATGTCACGAATAAAAGAAGCTAGTATTAATTAGCCAAATATGTATTATACTCATCCCTAGAGTTACTTAGTTATATAACTAAATTTTTCATGCATACGCTACAAAATCACATGACATTACTAGTTTAATTAGTTTTTATACCATTTTGGGCATTGAATGGGCTGAAAACCCAGAGATCCCAAGATCAAAGTCTTATTTTGATACCATTTTCCTGATTTAAAAAAAAATAATAAGAAGAAGAAAAAAAATATTCACATCTAAGCTATATTTAAAATGACTAGTCAAAATTATAATTAATAAATTAAAACTTTTTAGAATCATGAGTACTATTTAGCATTTGGTGTGTGTCACCATATATATCATCAATCAAGTCCCCACCTAGATGATCCAAACGGAGGTTAATCAATCAAAATATAAACAAATTGCTATATATGCGTGCATGTGTATCTAAGACTCAGATAATCAGAAGATTCTCTGTGCAATTAACTAATCAAAAATGTCATCATCGCATAATAACGTTTGTTCATCAAATAGATTTTGTTTTGATGTGTCTGCCATGACGTGTTCAATGGTGGGAGCAGCTCAGCTCTTCAAAACGAGAAAAATGCTTCCATGCCCATCACCCTTTTTGGCCTCTTCTTACTCTTTGGGGATCCCACGTACATTTCAACCCCACACCTTCCACCAAAACCATCCTCTCATCATTTCTATTTTAGCCTTTTCTGCGTTTCCTTTTTCTTTATTTTTCAAATTTAATATATTGTTGTAATATATATATATATTGGAGCGAGGAAAGGTAACAATATTAGATAATAGTAATGCATAAATAGATGTATGCATTTATGTTTTATACACATTTAAGAAGGCATTTATATTATGCAAGAGGCAGATATTGTCCACTATAATTTATTAGCAAATTTCACGGATATAGCAAACATTAGTTGTTGTTTTTAGGTTACATTTATTACAATTAACCACTCAAATTTTTGGAGTGGCCAGTGAAATGAAAATGAGTTATTTTATGGTCATAATTTAATAATATTGTATCTAACAACATGCATAGATAATGGCACGTGACAAATATGTTAAAATGATATGACATTATTTACACAGTTAAATGCAAAAATAAAATCAAATTAGACCATGAAATAGAGAGATAGGACCGTTGTTCATGCTACTAAGGATACTTCAACTTTTACTACAAAGTTTCTTACGAAATGACATAATTGGTAAAATTGTTAGTTAATGGCCGACCTGTCAATGACACATTCTTCCAATTACAAACTAACACGTCAATTTGTAAAAAAATTCTAATAAAAATTATAGTGCCCCGAGCATTTTTGAAAAAAAATTCCCAGTACCTAAAGTACTATCACTTAGTTACATGTTTGCAAAGCTCACCTACCCTATAATTAAATTGTGGAATGAGATTGTCTGCCCAAATTAACACGTTGAGCATTTCTAGCCATCATAGTAGTGTTTTTGCCTGCTCCATAAAGCGGGTGCAAGGTTGCAGCTCTGCCGTTTTACAGGCTTACCTAATTAAGAAACAAAAACAAAATCTTCATCTCTAACATTATTTCCCCCCACCTAGGCTTACCTAAAAAAACAAAAAGAAAAAAGAAAATGAAAATCTTCCAAGGGGGTTTGACTTCCGCTGATTAATGCTATGTTATGCATATGACAGACCACCAACATTGTTGTCTAATACATTTAAGTCATT
This sequence comes from Corylus avellana, assembly GCF_901000735.1. Classification (NCBI taxonomy): domain Eukaryota; kingdom Viridiplantae; phylum Streptophyta; class Magnoliopsida; order Fagales; family Betulaceae; genus Corylus; species Corylus avellana. The sequence goes on along the minus strand of NC_081542.1, from coordinate 2,862,213 downwards.
TGTAGGGCACCCTTTTGCTCTTCAAATGGAATAAAAAAATACATCTTTTTTCTTCTTCTGAATTATTCCTCATCCATGGTTCTTTCATAACCTTTTATCATTTAATGCATGAAAGTATTCCCTACAATTTTTATTTTTTTTAAAGAAAAAAAAAAAACTGATTTAAGGATTGATTTAGACTTTCACACCAGCATTGGGGAATAAAAATATAATTTTTAGCATTTTTCTTTATTATTAATCTCATACAAACCAATGTGGTTACTACGTCAGCCACTAAACAATTAAAATTTTTTAATTATTATTATTATTATTATTTTCATTCATGTGGCATTGCTTGACACTCATGTAGATTGCCACGTTAATTTATAACAGAATTGTAGTACTTGTGTCCTCCATTCGATGTAAGCTCCATAAGATAGGTTAAAAGATACTCAGAAGCAGCACGTATATTTCAAAAAACAAACAAAAGAATTTCATTTCTTCTTTGGATTTGACAATAGAATTCAACTATCACTTGATGATTGTACAGAATATGATATTGAATACAGAAAGGCATGTGTAACATAACAACATTAAAAGAAAAATGTAAAAAGGAAGTCGACATATGGAACATGTTCACTTCTGTTGAGCTTGCTTCACTATCTAGACCAAATCTTCTTCTTGGCATCCCTCTCCTTCACCCCTTGAGCCTGATCTCTGCTGGTGCTAGTCCTCTTGTGAGTCAAGGGCCCTTGAGCAGCAGTGACTAGCTTTGTTGTTCTCATGACCCTTGAAATTTTAGGTGGATCAGATTTCCTAGTAGCCTTGGTATCATTTAAAGAAGAGGGTACAAATATATTGTTCTCTGTATCAGCACTTCTCAACTGCTCTCTTTTCCTCCTCGTCTCATGGAGAGAATCATTTCCTCTTACAGACCCTTGATTCATTGAGCGGTTTACTGAATTTGAACTTCTCAGAATACGATGCTCAATCTCATTCATGAATTCATCTCTTATATAGGTTTTTCCTTCATTAGGAGTAGCCCTAACTGCATCAGTGCAATCATGAGTACACTGCAATTGTTGCTCTTGCACCCTCAACTTGTTTTCAAGCTCCTTAATCTGCCATAACATGTCAAATAGATTATTTTCAAATTCCCTTCTTGTAGGCCATGGCAATGAAATAATGAATGATATTATGACCGGGATCCAAACCCGTATACAATCTTCTCTTATTTGGAAAAGAATCATGGATTCATGAATTAGAATAATATATGATCGTTTCAAGCTCTTCAAATAATGATAAAAATTGTAACACAATGAAACTTCTTCAAGAAATATTTCATAACAAACTCAATTGTAAAATAAAATTAGCTAATAGATATACTTCAATCACAGTGTTTTTATTCAAAATTAAAGGGAAAAGAAGACCTTTTGGTGAAGTAAGACGGACTCTGAATTTTGTTCCTGCTCTTTCAGCTTTCTCTCCAGCTCATCCACCTGAAGTAAACAGGCATACAACATCGTTAATTTTGACTTTCTATTAGCTCATAAACATATGCACCAACACCACTAAGTGAAATTGTTTTACAACCTTATGTTGAAGGATGATAGTATGAGACTCTGACTCTTGCAATTGCTCTTTGAGCTTGTTTTCAAGCTCCTTAACCTGCTTAGTAAAATATTGGTTAGCAATTCCAGCTTTTCTTTTGACATCATCACAATTGGTTGACAAGAAATAACCCAAATTCTGAACATCCAAGAACAGAGATTTTAGTGTGATAGTAGAAGTCTACTATCCTCAAGACTTGATTTCAAGGAAAAATATTGATACAAAATAAAATAAAAGCTACCACCTACCAAATTATTTGTGTTCAAAAAACAGAGATTTTAAAATTTTGGTACACTAACCTTCTGCTGGAAAGATGCAGATTCTGACTGCTGTTGTCCTATAAGCTTGATCTCTAACTCTTTGACCTTTAGATGAAATTAATTTCAAATTAGCCAAATTAGCAAAAAACAAAAAGGAAGCAGGATATCTACTATAATTAAATTGGAAAGCAACCTTTTGCTGGAGATTGCTGCAGATTTCCTCTCTCCCTTTCATTCTCTCAGATAATTGCGAAACTTGTTTCTCAGACTGGCTGTGCATGACTGTCTTCAACTCAATCTGCCCTTCAAGTTCTTTGATCTTTTCCTGTAAGTTTTTGTAAAACTGATCTTTGCCTTTTGCCTTGCTCTCTAGGTTCTGTAAGTTCTCTTCTAGCTTCCTTAAAGATTCATCTTTGGATTTGGATTCTTGCCTTGCCTTTTCAAGCTTTTATGAAAATGAATAAATAAATTAAAAAATAAAACTTAATCATTGCTGCTATTATAAAAAAAATAATAAAAATAAAAAAGAGTAGGAAAATAGATATTTAAACTTGAACTGAACAAAAAATCGAAGTAGAGTTCACAAGACTTACCATAGCTTTCACCTTTTGAAGCTCGCTAGTATCAATCTGCTTCTTCACAGGGCCCAACTCAATCCCTCGAACCCGAGATGCAAAATTTAAAGAACTCAAAGTCTCACCCAAATCCTGGTCCGAAGGACTGATTTGTACAAACATCAAAGTTTTGGAGTCCCCCCCTGCAACACACATATATATAACAACTACATGAAGCAGAAGCAATTAAGCCTGCAAGATCAAAAGCTCAAAGGATAATTTAGCCTTTCTACACTCTGATACTGATAGCATGGACATGACAAGCCAAATTTCTTACACCTCTAAAAAACAAAAACACACTCCTATATCTCGACTGACTCAAATTTACCTAATGAGTCTTGAAGTAAATGTGTCAATTTGGAGTTTCTGAAACAGAAAAACAAACATTGTTAAAATCAAATGTGAATTATGATAGAGGAATGACATAAAGGCAAGATGTAATTCATACCTGTATGGGATGTGACTACTTTTAGTTGCCAAAGCAGATATGACATCTCCAAGAGCTGAAAGTGATCTATTTATATTTTGTGCTTCCTTCAGGCGCTCCCCTTGCACATCAGTTTTCGCAAGCCTCTCACTACCTGCCAAATCTACAAGCCAAAGCTTGCTTTTGGTGCACTCCCCATTCACCAAGTTCTTTGCTCTTACCATTATACAAAGCATGCTGAAAAGTATGGCCAATCAATAATGA
>NC_081542.1:2846341-2858958 GCF_901000735.1 Corylus avellana | reverse complement strand
ATAAACTTGGATATTGGATTATGTGGATTTTGATTGGATTTCATGGGATTCACTAAATGTGAGATTTTTGAGTTAAATTTGGCAATTTTGCTAAACTTAGTGAAAGCAGCTGTTTTTATGGTGGCTATGGAAGCAATAGAAACTTTCTTTGAACCTCATAGTATGTTCTTGAAATTGCTAATGGGTGGACTGGAACTATTAGTAGCTATATTAGAAACTTGCTTAGAAGTTTGAAGTCTAGTTTAACTTGATTTTATAAATTTGAGCTTTGTGTTGGGCAACCATTTATGAACACTATTGAGTTTCTTGGAAGAATGTTGAAAGAAATTATGAGGTGGGTTGTTGTGGTTGAGCTACTTCTAAGTAGAGTGTGGTTGTTGGAAGTGGATTTTGAGTTTCATGTTTAGGCCATAAATACAGTAACCATAGCATTATAATTGAGCTAATTTAAAAAAACTTTTTAGAGGATGTTTTTTGCTTTTAAGTTCAAAAAATATTTTGATGTGATGTAAATGTGAAAGTAGTTTAGAATGTTTTGTGTTTGAAGTTGTGTGTTAATACTTTTACTTTTTTGCTAAAAAGTAAAAACCTTCCTTAATAAGCGTTATCAAACGAGGCCAATATTTTATTATAACTTTGCCTTGCTTGCTTTACTTCCAGTTAAGTTAGAGTAATCTCTAGTTGAATGGTTATTTGATAGATGGACTTTGTGTTGGTTAGGCCAGAATTGAATTATTTGAGGCAGTTTGAAGATATTTGTGAACTTTGTATATGAAATTTTGGCTATTGGGTGTGCTTGCAAGGTAATTGGAATCAGTTCATTCTAGATTTTTCTTAAATGATTTTGTTGCTCATTGTTGAATATTATCTATGTATGAATGTGTATAACAATATTTTTGGATATTTCTGAATCTGAATTGAAAAATATTGCAATTGTTGCATGTGAAATTCACATTTTTTTTTTTTTAAGTTTAATTGTAAATTCTTTATGTTTTGGTATAGGAAAGGTAAAACTCATTACAATCATATTAGCATTTTCAGATGACTCGATGGCTACTTCTAGTTAGATGTGGATATATATATATATATATATATATATATATGTGTGTGTGTGTGTGTGTGTGTGTGTGTGTGTGTGGATTTGTTTAGGGTTTTAGAATATATATATATATATGGAGATATTGGATATTGTATATGTTTTTGGATATTGGATTATGTACGTGGATTATGTATTGAATCGGATTGGAATCGGATTTGGATATTAGAAATATTGTATTGGAATCGGATTAAAATATCAGGAATATTGTAATCATTTCTTTTATATATATATATATATACACACGGCATGACACGTCAAAAAACCATCAATTTTTTTTTTTGATTTTTGACGTTCTGAGTGTCAGCACGTCAAAAAAGGTTTTTGACGTGGCAATTCTAATATGTCAAATTTTTTTTGACGTTTTAAAAACTGCCACGTCAAAAAAGGTTTCTGACGTGGCAAAAAACTTTTGACGTGGCATTGTTGCCACGTCAAAAGTTTTTGATGTGGCATTGTAGACACGTCAAAAATCTGAAATTTTTGACACCCCCCTTTTAACCGTTGATAAACGTCAAAAACCGCACGTCAAAAACTCCTGGTCAAAAATTCTCTCAGTTTTTGTAGTGTATCATGTGCTCCCCCAATTCATGACTTGAGAAATCAATCTCCATGTCAATTCACAAAACCCTATAAAAATTAAAAAATAAAAAAAAATAAATAAAAAAATAAAAATAAAAAATAAAATGAAAAATGAAAAAAAATAAAAAAAGAAGCAGAGATGACAACCTATGAATAGGAGAAGATACGCCAAATTAGCCTTATCATTGCTCTGCCAAATTTTCCTCTCACTCTTACTAAACTAAATTGAGCATCAGAGTCTCGCTAGATCCAACTCGGTGAACTCGATCTCTAACCTCGTGTTTCTATTGTAAATCCTCTCCTGGTGAACGGCTTATGATCACTATATTAATAAAATTCATCCATTTTTATTAGTTTAAGCATTTTAGATAATCAATGATATAACATATATCATGTCACGAATAAAAGAAGCTAGTATTAATTAGCCAAATATGTATTATACTCATCCCTAGAGTTACTTAGTTATATAACTAAATTTTTCATGCATACGCTACAAAATCACATGACATTACTAGTTTAATTAGTTTTTATACCATTTTGGGCATTGAATGGGCTGAAAACCCAGAGATCCCAAGATCAAAGTCTTATTTTGATACCATTTTCCTGATTTAAAAAAAAATAATAAGAAGAAGAAAAAAAATATTCACATCTAAGCTATATTTAAAATGACTAGTCAAAATTATAATTAATAAATTAAAACTTTTTAGAATCATGAGTACTATTTAGCATTTGGTGTGTGTCACCATATATATCATCAATCAAGTCCCCACCTAGATGATCCAAACGGAGGTTAATCAATCAAAATATAAACAAATTGCTATATATGCGTGCATGTGTATCTAAGACTCAGATAATCAGAAGATTCTCTGTGCAATTAACTAATCAAAAATGTCATCATCGCATAATAACGTTTGTTCATCAAATAGATTTTGTTTTGATGTGTCTGCCATGACGTGTTCAATGGTGGGAGCAGCTCAGCTCTTCAAAACGAGAAAAATGCTTCCATGCCCATCACCCTTTTTGGCCTCTTCTTACTCTTTGGGGATCCCACGTACATTTCAACCCCACACCTTCCACCAAAACCATCCTCTCATCATTTCTATTTTAGCCTTTTCTGCGTTTCCTTTTTCTTTATTTTTCAAATTTAATATATTGTTGTAATATATATATATATTGGAGCGAGGAAAGGTAACAATATTAGATAATAGTAATGCATAAATAGATGTATGCATTTATGTTTTATACACATTTAAGAAGGCATTTATATTATGCAAGAGGCAAATTTTATTTTATTTATTTTTTTTTTTTTTGAGTGAAATATCAACTTCTCATTAGAACATCACTGAACTAGAGCGGAAGACTCTAGCAGTATTAATTTATTAGCAAATTATTGTTGAGATATTGTCCACTATAATTTATTAGCAAATTTCACGGATATAGCAAACATTAGTTGTTGTTTTTAGGTTACATTTATTACAATTAACCACTCAAATTTTTGGAGTGGCCAGTGAAATGAAAATGAGTTATTTTATGGTCATAATTTAATAATATTGTATCTAACAACATGCATAGATAATGGCACGTGACAAATATGTTAAAATGATATGACATTATTTACACAGTTAAATGCAAAAATAAAATCAAATTAGACCATGAAATAGAGAGATAGGACCGTTGTTCATGCTACTAAGGATACTTCAACTTTTACTACAAAGTTTCTTACGAAATGACATAATTGGTAAAATTGTTAGTTAATGGCCGACCTGTCAATGACACATTCTTCCAATTACAAACTAACACGTCAATTTGTAAAAAAATTCTAATAAAAATTATAGTGCCCCGAGCATTTTTGAAAAAAAATTCCCAGTACCTAAAGTACTATCACTTAGTTACATGTTTGCAAAGCTCACCTACCCTATAATTAAATTGTGGAATGAGATTGTCTGCCCAAATTAACACGTTGAGCATTTCTAGCCATCATAGTAGTGTTTTTGCCTGCTCCATAAAGCGGGTGCAAGGTTGCAGCTCTGCCGTTTTACAGGCTTACCTAATTAAGAAACAAAAACAAAATCTTCATCTCTAACATTATTTCCCCCCACCTAGGCTTACCTAAAAAAACAAAAAGAAAAAAGAAAATGAAAATCTTCCAAGGGGGTTTGACTTCCGCTGATTAATGCTATGTTATGCATATGACAGACCACCAACATTGTTGTCTAATACATTTAAGTCATTTGTAGGGCACCCTTTTGCTCTTCAAATGGAATAAAAAAATACATCTTTTTTCTTCTTCTGAATTATTCCTCATCCATGGTTCTTTCATAACCTTTTATCATTTAATGCATGAAAGTATTCCCTACAATTTTTATTTTTTTTAAAGAAAAAAAAAAAACTGATTTAAGGATTGATTTAGACTTTCACACCAGCATTGGGGAATAAAAATATAATTTTTAGCATTTTTCTTTATTATTAATCTCATACAAACCAATGTGGTTACTACGTCAGCCACTAAACAATTAAAATTTTTTAATTATTATTATTATTATTATTTTCATTCATGTGGCATTGCTTGACACTCATGTAGATTGCCACGTTAATTTATAACAGAATTGTAGTACTTGTGTCCTCCATTCGATGTAAGCTCCATAAGATAGGTTAAAAGATACTCAGAAGCAGCACGTATATTTCAAAAAACAAACAAAAGAATTTCATTTCTTCTTTGGATTTGACAATAGAATTCAACTATCACTTGATGATTGTACAGAATATGATATTGAATACAGAAAGGCATGTGTAACATAACAACATTAAAAGAAAAATGTAAAAAGGAAGTCGACATAAGGTACATGTTCACTTCTGTTGAGCTTGCTTCACTATCTAGACCAAATCTTCTTCTTGGCATCCCTCTCCTTCACCCCTTGAGCCTGATCTCTGCTGGTGCTAGTCCTCTTGTGAGTCAAGGGCCCTTGAGCAGCAGTGACTAGCTTTGTTGTTCTCATGACCCTTGAAATTTTAGGTGGATCAGATTTCCTAGTAGCCTTGGTATCATTTAAAGAAGAGGGTACAAATATATTGTTCTCTGTATCAGCACTTCTCAACTGCTCTCTTTTCCTCCTCGTCTCATGGAGAGAATCATTTCCTCTTACAGACCCTTGATTCATTGAGCGGTTTACTGAATTTGAACTTCTCAGAATACGATGCTCAATCTCATTCATGAATTCATCTCTTATATAGGTTTTTCCTTCATTAGGAGTAGCCCTAACTGCATCAGTGCAATCATGAGTACACTGCAATTGTTGCTCTTGCACCCTCAACTTGTTTTCAAGCTCCTTAATCTGCCATAACATGTCAAATAGATTATTTTCAAATTCCCTTCTTGTAGGCCATGGCAATGAAATAATGAATGATATTATGACCGGGATCCAAACCCGTATACAATCTTCTCTTATTTGGAAAAGAATCATGGATTCATGAATTAGAATAATATATGATCGTTTCAAGCTCTTCAAATAATGATAAAAATTGTAACACAATGAAACTTCTTCAAGAAATATTTCATAACAAACTCAATTGTAAAATAAAATTAGCTAATAGATATACTTCAATCACAGTGTTTTTATTCAAAATTAAAGGGAAAAGAAGACCTTTTGGTGAAGTAAGACGGACTCTGAATTTTGTTCCTGCTCTTTCAGCTTTCTCTCCAGCTCATCCACCTGAAGTAAACAGGCATACAACATCGTTAATTTTGACTTTCTATTAGCTCATAAACATATGCACCAACACCACTAAGTGAAATTGTTTTACAACCTTATGTTGAAGGATGATAGTATGAGACTCTGACTCTTGCAATTGCTCTTTGAGCTTGTTTTCAAGCTCCTTAACCTGCTTAGTAAAATATTGGTTAGCAATTCCAGCTTTTCTTTTGACATCATCACAATTGGTTGACAAGAAATAACCCAAATTCTGAACATCCAAGAACAGAGATTTTAGTGTGATAGTAGAAGTCTACTATCCTCAAGACTTGATTTCAAGGAAAAATATTGATACAAAATAAAATAAAAGCTACCACCTACCAAATTATTTGTGTTCAAAAAACAGAGATTTTAAAATTTTGGTACACTAACCTTCTGCTGGAAAGATGCAGATTCTGACTGCTGTTGTCCTATAAGCTTGATCTCTAACTCTTTGACCTTTAGATGAAATTAATTTCAAATTAGCCAAATTAGCAAAAAACAAAAAGGAAGCAGGATATCTACTATAATTAAATTGGAAAGCAACCTTTTGCTGGAGATTGCTGCAGATTTCCTCTCTCCCTTTCATTCTCTCAGATAATTGCGAAACTTGTTTCTCAGACTGGCTGTGCATGACTGTCTTCAACTCAATCTGCCCTTCAAGTTCTTTGATCTTTTCCTGTAAGTTTTTGTAAAACTGATCTTTGCCTTTTGCCTTGCTCTCTAGGTTCTGTAAGTTCTCTTCTAGCTTCCTTAAAGATTCATCTTTGGATTTGGATTCTTGCCTTGCCTTTTCAAGCTTTTATGAAAATGAATAAATAAATTAAAAAATAAAACTTAATCATTGCTGCTATTATAAAAATAATAATAAAAATAAAAAGAGTAGGAAAATAGATATTTAAACTTGAACTGAACAAAAAATCGAAGTAGAGTTCACAAGACCTACCATAGCTTTCACCTTTTGAAGCTCGCTAGTATCAATCTGCTTCTTCACAGGGCCCAACTCAATCCCTCGAACCCGAGATGCAAAATTTAAAGAACTCAAAGTCTCACCCAAATCCTGGTCCGAAGGACTGATTTGTACAAACATCAAAGTTTTGGAGTCCCCCCCTGCAACACACATATATATAACAACTACATGAAGCAGAAGCAATTAAGCCTGCAAGATCAAAAGCTCAAAGGATAATTTAGCCTTTCTACACTCTGATACTGATAGCATGGACATGACAAGCCAAATTTCTTACACCTCTAAAAAACAAAAACACACTCCTATATCTCGACTGACTCAAATTTACCTAATGAGTCTTGAAGTAAATGTGTCAATTTGGAGTTTCTGAAACAGAAAAACAAACATTGTTAAAATCAAATGTGAATTATGATAGAGGAATGACATAAAGGCAAGATGTAATTCATACCTGTATGGGATGTGACTACTTTTAGTTGCCAAAGCAGATATGACATCTCCAAGAGCTGAAAGTGATCTATTTATATTTTGTGCTTCCTTCAGGCGCTCCCCTTGCACATCAGTTTTCGCAAGCCTCTCACTACCTGCCAAATCTACAAGCCAAAGCTTGCTTTTGGTGCACTCCCCATTCACCAAGTTCTTTGCTCTTACCATTATACAAAGCATGCTGAAAAGTATGGCCAATCAATAATGAGAGAGAACATGTAATAAATTAAAGCAAAGATTTTTGTGGTTATGCACAATGAGAAAAGGCAATAGAACTTGGTACCAATGAGATCGACTACTATGCTCATTCACATTAGTACTTCCAACAGCTCTAGCATTACTTCCGGCCTGCAGCACACTCCAGACTTCCCTAATGCTATCAACTTTGGCTTCTACAATTCCCGGAACATGATGAAATCCTTCAGAAGCTTGCTTTATCTCCAACCTAATACTCAAAATAAAAATTTTAGTAAGACTTCTTCACCGGAAATTTTTATCTCAATTATTTCAAGCCATTAAGTCTAGTATGCTTCCAAAGCTTTACTAGCTTGGCTGCATGTATGCATTTAAAGAAGGAAACATCAATCTTACTTTTTCGATGCTGGAGATGTAGCCAACAAGTCTCTTATCTGCTCATTATAAACTTCAAGAACACTAACTGATAGGTTGTATGTAAAAGTTTCGCTCCTTTCCTTAGCAATGTTAAACAAAAGCTCAAGAGTCCTATAATTTACTCCTCTATTCTGCTGGGTACCCTCCATTGTAAATGTCTTTCCTGTTCCTGTTTGCCCATAGGCAAATATACACACATTGTAGCCGTCTAGCACTGATGTCACCATTGGCAAAGCATCCGCAAACACATCAACTGTAAAAAAAAACCAATGCAAAAACTCTTAAAACACATTTCACAAATCAAAATATTGCTAGTGTATCAACCAAAAGACACATAAATATATACCTTGATCATCTTTTGGTGTGTAAACTCTGTCAAATTTGAAAGACTTTTTGATGGAGCCAGTGGTCAGAATTCCAAGACATCCATCCTTTGCTGCATCAAAGTCTACAACTGTTGTACAGCTAGTCAATATCTCTTCTTTACTTAATGGACGACAGCGGCAGAAAACCCTGATATTCCCTGGTATGTATAAGGTATAAATAGTGAGGGTTAAAATCATGAAAAATATACATAAAAATAACTTGCTTATTTAGCATAAAAGTGAGACGTGCCTTTAGCCTCCTGAACTTCATTAAAAAGTTTCTTCCTCTTAGCTTGCTCTTCGTTGTACTTCACTTTGAGATCTTCACACTGTGCAACTGCAGAGTGATTTAATGAGTCCATGCAGCCAAAACATTTACCAACTTACAATGTTAATTTCTAACTCAAACGTACCCAAAGCCTGAACTGCAAAAACCATTTTATTCAACTCAGGAATGGAATCAGCACAATCATGAGCTTCATGAGAAAGCTGGGCATGCTCTCTTTTCATCACCTAAAAAACAAACCAGTTGTAGAAATGCTTAATCACAACTTAAAATGAAGTTCGATTAAAACTGGTTTTAGGATGATTTTGATATGTAAGCCCCAATAGCATTCTATTACACACCTTTATTTTTTCATGTAAACTATTGATTGCCGCTGCCCAGTGCTTCTTATCATACTCATACCTGCTGGAGATATTCCTCAGATTTTCAGCTTGTTTCTCTACAGTTTGATCTAACAGAGAAAAACAAAAAACAAAAGATGAGAGAAAGGTTATTATTTTCAAGAGAGAAGAAAGCCTTGGATAACCTGTATTTTGAACTTAAAGAGAGAGTGTCCTGGTAGTGATTCTGAGGCAAACCTGACTTAAAAACACTACCCACTAATCTAATGGATCCTTTCCTCATCCATTTATTTTTTTGCCTGTAATGGATAAGTAATTAACACTAGCAGGTGAGTTCTGCCTAGAATGTGTGAAATACTTCAATCTAGGATCACCATCACTCATCATGTTACTATTGCTCAAGAATCTTGCCAGTACTGACTTATTGAGAATACAATATTGCTAATGACAACATTTATTAGAATGCAGAACTTTAAACAAATGTTTCGTTCATGTAAAGTACATTTACATAATTCAGTCATTAAGAATAGATTGGGTTATTCATTGACTTTGCTGAAGCATTCTCATTCTATTATATTCGAAAGATACTAAACATTTGAAGCTCACCTAGAGACAGTGTCTTAAATGTCGCATTGTCAAGTTCCATCCTGACCTTGTCCAGCTGTTCATTTGCTGCAGTCAACGACATCCAAGCCTCGTAGCATTCTTTTTTCTTTCCCTGACACTGCATGGTGAGTTCCTCTATCTTCTTCTCGTATTTTATGGTGGACTTCATTTGCATAAGTTTCTTCTGCAAACCCCAAATTCACAGACCATGTAAACAACAATTAAAAAAGCTTTAATGCTTCAACTGTTCACGTAAATTGCGTATAACCTGGGCTGAAGGAACTTCTATCTCAGCAGCACACTTCTTACATTTAAGGTATTCTTTTTTAACCTGAGGAACTGTACTCAAATCATAAAATAAATTAAACATGCCTGGAAATGTTCATAAATGACATTCATGTTCCACTAAATAGCAAAAGCAAACAAAAGAAATGCAAATAAAATTACCTGACACCTTTGGTGCTTTCCTAATACAAATTCCACTAACTACTGGGCTTCCATTGACTCCTTCAAATCTTATTACGATTACTCCATTCTCCTTCATCGAGACCCTCAGGTCAACCAGCTGCAACGGCTTGTTGGCTCCAACTACAGAGAAAATATCAAAGTCTGATAGAACCTGCCACATTCACCAACAACGAGAACACCCAGAATAATACTATAGTCAGTTTACTGGCACAATCACATGTACAGAAGCTTGGACCTTTGCTTAAATTTACTTGCCTTTTGTTCCTGGATGTATACGTTGAATACCCTCATTCCTTTAGGTCCATTTGTGTTTATGATCTCCGCAAAATGTAGGTCAAAAAAATAGTCTCCAGGAGGAAGATCATTGAAACGATAGCAAAAGTTTCCCAATCGTGCGGACTGATATATAAATGGACAATCTCCAGCCTCAGTTATTGGCTCGTTGGTTCGGAAAACATTCCCTCCTTCACAATATGTGTCACCCACAAATTTCGTGCTGGAATCTACCTCATTTGGAGCCTCACCTCCAGCATTTACAAACATCACACATTCCTCTGGTTCAAGAAGGCAATAATAAATTAAATACTAAACTTTTCCAAGTCCCCCCCACCCCCAAGAAATGACTTTCCAATCCACTAAGAAAGCTCAAAAGTTTTAGCCTGTGTTTAATTTCGGGGAAAATCCATAAATAGATCATATATGGTATGCACTAAAGTACGACAATCAACAGGGGTTATCTGACATTTACAACTAAACAAAAGCATTAACATTTTTTTTTGTAAAGCGGGCACAACTATTGAAAAGAAAAAAACCAAATTCAATTTCAATATAAACCATGGAATACAAACACTTATATTATTACTGACACTAACTGATAATAACTGATGTAAATTGGAAGTCCTAGGGTTTCATATATTTGCAGAGCAAATTCGTCAAAATAACATATAGACCCCTAGTCCTGCTGAGAAATATAGTAAAAATCTAACCCTGATTCAAATTTGTTCATTTTTCTTTAGTTTCAAGAGAAAAGAAAATGAAATCCACTAATTCAAATAACTTTATCACACAATTTGCTTGAGGTTTCTTTCTTCTGGCGTCCTATTTAATGAAAAACGAAAGACCCATCATTTAATTTCTTCTAATCCCTCATTTTCTTGGTAACCAGACCAAGACTAAATCTTGAGGTTAATAATACTAACCTGTTGAGTTGGATTTGGTAAACCCGGAAGGGATTAGTCTTGATCTGGAGTCACAAAGCATCGAATCCACCAAAGACTCGTCGCCCTCATCATTCATGGCAGAATCTTTCGATTCTTGACTCAAAGGTTCAACTTTTTCCCAGTCAGAGGCCCGGGAGACTGACGAATCTGGACCCAGGGTTTCTGGGTGCTGGTGAAAAGTGTTGAATGGGATCTCTTCCATGGAAATTGGACTTCTCAATGTTTGGCAACTGGGAAAATCTTGAGTCACGGCGACAGAATAGCTTTTCTTGCAGCAAGAAATGATCGGGGTCTGGAGGAGAGGAAAATGGTAGGAGAATTTTGGGTTCTTTAACTTTTTGCTATGTTTGGTATGAGAATGCTCGAATTTGAATTTGTGACCGTTGGGTACAAGTGACCGTTACTATGCTTTTTGGGGTTTTATTTTCATGCGCTTCTCTCGTCCGAATTCGGCCATGGGTCCGAAGCCGAAGCCAAAATAAAATAAAGGGCAATTACATTTTTTTCATCAAATACATCGCATTGTCATTTTGTCCCATGAACTATCAACCTTACTGTCTAACCCTATTAAATTATCATTTTATACTCAAAACTCCATTCTGTCAATTAAAAGCGTTAATTCAGACGGTCAACCTGTCACTTTACCCCCGTGAATTACAATGCATTGTCACTTTACTCACATAAACTACAACGCATTATCATTTTGCCCCCATGAACTACAACTCATTGTCACTTTGACCATCTGAGTTAACATTTTTGATTGACAGAATATGAGTTTTAGACACAAAATTGTAGTTTGATGGGGCCATGCAGTAGAGTTAGTAGTTTATGAAAGGCAAAGTGACAATGCGCTGTAGTTGATGGGAGAAAATAAAATTAACCCTAAAATAAAGTACAAACCAAAAATAACTACCCTCATCCATTAATACTATGATTGGCATTGTTAAATATATTTTGATATTTTTCTTATTTGTCAATTTGATTTGTTTCTTTGTTTCTTTGTCTAAGTTGATTATATTTTCATGTATAGGTTGATTTTATTATGTAATACTGTTTATTAATTACTTGATTGTATTTCTTATTTTAACTGACCTATTTAACTATGGAAAATGTTAGGTGCTTTTTTTGTGTTCACTTCGTGTACTCATGGTCTTACGTGGATATTTTTTAAAAAAATATAAAGCGAGATGCATAAGGACCACTTTGTTTTTTGTTTTTTGTTTTTTTTAATAAAATAATATTCACCTAGGACTAAAAGGACACGAGAAAAACACTATGAAAGCACCTAACATTCCTCATTCAATTGTAAATAAGCTCTTCCTGTAATAATTTAAAACACAATGAAATATATTTTTTGGTTCATATATCTATTTTCAAGTTTATTCTATTGTATCATTTTGTTTGAGAGTAGTAAGAAAAAGTAGACTTACATTTTGTCATTTTGTTTGAGAGTGTCATTCCATAACATTATTAGAACCAACAAACTTTTTTTTAGGGAAAAATATAAAAAAGCCCCCCAAACTATTAGCCGTTTTCGATTTAGCCTTCTAATGTTTTTAAAAGAGATAAATTAGCCCTCCAAATTACCAAACTATCGTGATTTTTACCACCTCATAATAAAACCAATACAGCTTTGATCTGAACCTAAAATGACAAGTTCGCTTTGTTTGTGGCTACTTCGACACTTTCTCTCGAATATTACGTATTAAAATTAAACGGCTCTGTATTTCATGCTTTTTATATTTTTCCAATTTTTTTTTTCATAAAGGGCATTGTAGCTTTTTACCATAACAAAACAACGTTATTTTGTGCAAGCTCGTAGGTCCGATTCTTAAGTTCAATCCAGTGGCCAAAATGCAATAG
>NC_081542.1:2843667-2846321 GCF_901000735.1 Corylus avellana | reverse complement strand
CCCTCATTCCTTTAGGTCCATTTGTGTTTATGATCTCCGCAAAATGTAGGTCAAAAAAATAGTCTCCAGGAGGAAGATCATTGAAACGATAGCAAAAGTTTCCCAATCGTGCGGACTGATATATAAATGGACAATCTCCAGCCTCAGTTATTGGCTCGTTGGTTCGGAAAACATTCCCTCCTTCACAATATGTGTCACCCACAAATTTCGTGCTGGAATCTACCTCATTTGGAGCCTCACCTCCAGCATTTACAAACATCACACATTCCTCTGGTTCAAGAAGGCAATAATAAATTAAATACTAAACTTTTCCAAGTCCCCCCCACCCCCAAGAAATGACTTTCCAATCCACTAAGAAAGCTCAAAAGTTTTAGCCTGTGTTTAATTTCGGGGAAAATCCATAAATAGATCATATATGGTATGCACTAAAGTACGACAATCAACAGGGGTTATCTGACATTTACAACTAAACAAAAGCATTAACATTTTTTTTTGTAAAGCGGGCACAACTATTGAAAAGAAAAAAACCAAATTCAATTTCAATATAAACCATGGAATACAAACACTTATATTATTACTGACACTAACTGATAATAACTGATGTAAATTGGAAGTCCTAGGGTTTCATATATTTGCAGAGCAAATTCGTCAAAATAACATATAGACCCCTAGTCCTGCTGAGAAATATAGTAAAAATCTAACCCTGATTCAAATTTGTTCATTTTTCTTTAGTTTCAAGAGAAAAGAAAATGAAATCCACTAATTCAAATAACTTTATCACACAATTTGCTTGAGGTTTCTTTCTTCTGGCGTCCTATTTAATGAAAAACGAAAGACCCATCATTTAATTTCTTCTAATCCCTCATTTTCTTGGTAACCAGACCAAGACTAAATCTTGAGGTTAATAATACTAACCTGTTGAGTTGGATTTGGTAAACCCGGAAGGGATTAGTCTTGATCTGGAGTCACAAAGCATCGAATCCACCAAAGACTCGTCGCCCTCATCATTCATGGCAGAATCTTTCGATTCTTGACTCAAAGGTTCAACTTTTTCCCAGTCAGAGGCCCGGGAGACTGACGAATCTGGACCCAGGGTTTCTGGGTGCTGGTGAAAAGTGTTGAATGGGATCTCTTCCATGGAAATTGGACTTCTCAATGTTTGGCAACTGGGAAAATCTTGAGTCACGGCGACAGAATAGCTTTTCTTGCAGCAAGAAATGATCGGGGTCTGGAGGAGAGGAAAATGGTAGGAGAATTTTGGGTTCTTTAACTTTTTGCTATGTTTGGTATGAGAATGCTCGAATTTGAATTTGTGACCGTTGGGTACAAGTGACCGTTACTATGCTTTTTGGGGTTTTATTTTCATGCGCTTCTCTCGTCCGAATTCGGCCATGGGTCCGAAGCCAAAATAAAATAAAGGGTAATTACATTTTTTTCATCAAATACATCGCATTGTCATTTTGTCCCATGAACTATCAACCTTACTGTCTAACCCTATTAAACTATCATTTTATACCCAAAACTCCATTCTATTAGTTAAAAGCGTTAACTCAGACGGTCAACCTATCACTTTACCCCCGTGATTTACAATGCATTGTCACTTTACTCCCATAAACTACAACGCATTATCACTTTGCCTCCATAAACTACAACGCATTGTCACTTTGACCATCTGAGTTAACGTTTTTTATTGACAGAATATGAGTTTTAGACACAAAATTGTAGTTTGATGGGGCCATGCAATAGGGTTAGTAGTTCATGAAAGGCAAAGTGACAATGCGCTGTAGTTGATGAGATAAAATAAAATTACCCCTAAAATAAAGTACAAACCAAAAAAAATTACCCTCATCCATTAATAGTATGATTGGCACTGTTAAATATATTTTGATATTTTTCTTATTTGTCAATTTGATTTGTTTCTTTGTTTCTTTGTCTAAGTTGATTATATTTTCATGTATAGGTTGATTTTATTATGTAATTCTGTTTATTAATTACTTGATTGTATTTCTTATTTTAACTGACCTATTCAACTATGAAAAATGTTAGGTGCTTTTTTTGTGTTCACTTCGTGTACTCATGGTCTTACGTGGATATTTTTTTTAAAAAAATATAAAGCGAGATGCATAAGGACCACTTTATTTTTTGTTTTTTGTTTTTTTTAATAAAATAATATTCACCTATGACCAAAAGGACACGAAGAGAACACTATGAAAGCACCTAGCGTTCCTCATTCAACTGTAAATAAGCTTTTCCTGTAATAATTTAAAACACAATGAAATATATTTTTTGGTTCATATATCTATTTTCAAGTTTATTCTATTGTATCATAGCAAGAATGGCGAGGAAGAGTATCATTTTGTTTGAGAATAGTAAGAAAAGGTAGACTTACATTTTGTCATTTTGTTTGAGAGTGTCATTCCATAACATTATTAGAACCAACAAACTTTTTTTTAGGGAAAAATGTAAAAAAGCCCCTCAAACTATCAGCCGTTTTCGATTTAGCCCCCTAATGTTTCAAAAGTGATAAAGTAGTCCCCCAAACTATCAAACTATTGCATTTTGGCCACTCCGTTAGTCAAAACCGTCAGTTTAGATGGAAACTACAAAACGATGTCGTTTTGTTGGGGGGTTACTTTATCACTTTCTGAACATTA
>NC_081542.1:2807860-2843647 GCF_901000735.1 Corylus avellana | reverse complement strand
CTACTTTATCACTTTTGAAACATTAGAGGGCTAAATCGAAAATGACTGATAGTTTGAGAGGCTTTTTTACATTTTTCCCTTTTTTATTTTTTATTTTTTATTTTTTTATATATATATATATTTCAGGAAATTGGGTTTGAACCATCTTCTATAATTCATAATAAATGCTTGAAAGCTTAGACTAATTATATAAAAGATAAACTCATATATATCAAGAATAATTATTTACAAAATCATAAAAATAGCGGGATTCGGCCTAATGAGAATGGGTGCAAGGCCCCAAACATTAAATAAAAGGAAAAATATAAAAAAGCCCCCAAACTATTAGCCGTTTTTGATTTAGCCTCTAATGTTTCAAAAGTGATAAAGTAGCCATCTAAACTACTAAACTATTGCATTTTTGCCACTCCATTAGTCAAAACCATCAGTTTGGACGGAAACTGAAAAACGACGTCGTTTTGTTGGGGGCTACTTTATCACTTTCTGAATATTAAGGGGCTAAAATGAAAACGGCTGGTAGTTTGGGGGGTTTTCTATATTTTTCTCTTTTTTTTTTTTTTTTTTTTTTCATAAAAGGGCATTGTAGTAACTTACCCATAACAAAACGACGTCGTTTTGCAGTTTCCGTCCAAACTGACGGTTTTGACTAACAGAGTAGCCAAAATGCAATAGTTTGGTAGTTTATGGGGCTACTTTATCACCTTTGCAACATTAGAGGGCTAAATCGAAAACGGCTGGTAGTTTGGAGGGTTTTTTTATATTTTTCCCTTAAATAAAAAAGTGCAATGAAATATGAATCATATGCGAATATAATATGTAGCATTACTCATCTAAAAAACATATTCATTTTGTTTTGGCTTGTTTTGAGGTAATATGTCTTTGTTTTTCCAATACAATTAATATCTATTGATAAAACACAGCTTTTTTTTAATTAATGACAAATTATATTAACAAAAATGGATAGCATTTTTCTTTAAACTGAATTAGGGGAAATTAACATTATATTTTCATCTTCATTCTTCCATGCCATTACTAATATCCATATGCCCCCCCTCCTTATTGTATTTTAACTTAAATTGTTAGCAATTTGGATAAATATGTGTGAGATAGCTCATATAAAACTCATTTGTCTGAATAAGTAATCAAACAATTCGAAATTTGTTTGGTCAAATAAATCTTATATAAATGATCTCATAATATACTAACTAAATTACTAAATAGTAAATTGTTGAAAATCCTAATAAATTTATGTTACTGTCATAATTATCATTAACACCAATTTTTTTGGTTTTCTTTATCATTGTTGTCACTGCAAGCATTTTTGTTTATCTTATTTTATACCTTATTATTTTTAATATAAAGAATTTCAATGTAACCAAATAGTATAACATTATTTTAAGAATCTTAATCTAACGATATAAAATTAATTATTTTCTCTAAAATATATTTGATGCTAAAAATATTTTATATAAAATGAAATGAAACTTAGAATCTCTCTAAAATTTTCAGCAAAATGAGAGCTAGTTGGAGGGTAAAAAAAAAGCATTTTAGCATTTTGACTCATCAAATTAGGAATTTCTCAAAAAATAGAGAGCCGCATGATCTACTCACAAGTCACCCAGTCTCAGCTGGTTACGATAAATGCATAACACTAGATATCTCTTTCCTTTTGATAAAAGGGACACTCATCTGGACAAGCACCGAAACATCAAAACTACCATTCACACCTGTTGGAGCACGAAAGTGGAAATTTTTCCACACGCTTCTTCTACACGCGTGAAAGTTTACGCCCCAACCATCCTGCGACATGTCAGTCGCTCACAGCTTCAAAATCCCACGCGCTTCCACAACACGTGGTCCAGAACGCATCTGAAAGTCTCAAACACTGTCTTAGAAACAAGCGAGGGCGTCCCTGTTTATCAAAATAAGTGGGCGTCCCGATCCATTTCAACCCCTAAACCCAAATCCTCAACCCAAAAAAAAAAAAAAAAAAAATTTCCCCGCACTTTCTTCTGTTTCTATACTTTTCTCAGCATCCAAACAGGCTAACATTTATGAATAAAAAGGCATGTCTTTTTTTTTTGTTTGTTTGGTGGAAAATCGTGTCTATTTTCTAATAATTTATAGTGTTACATTTTTGGCAAGTTCCAATATGCTATATCAAAGCATAGTTGATATGTTTCGTTCCCTTAAGTCTGTTTTTTGAAATTTTTTTTAAATTTTATTCTGATTAATTGTGTTTGATGCTTCTCTTAGCTTGAACTTTCTAGGTGTTTTTATCTCAGGGTGGAACTTAGGCTCTGAAGGTGCAATTTTTAGCTTCTGAAGGAGCTTTCTTGTGGGATTTCTCATCAGGTAAAAGCTTCCACTTTCAAGCATTTTTTTTTTGGTCATGGAATGAATCCTTTAGTGTTCTTTTTGTTCATTTGATATCGTTGTATTCGAGAATGGTCATAACTTGCTGTGTGTTGATTTCGTGATTAAAATGCACGCTGGTTTAGTAGGGGCCTTTGTGTATTCCTATTGGCGATTCATTTTACAGTGGAATTTGGCTTCATATGCTCCGTTTGCTTGGTTATACGCGTGGATGACATTAATGGGAAGTTCAAAATTGTTAAACTATAAATTCCAAATGGGTTAAGAAACATTGGCAAGTGTAAATCAAGTAGTTTGAAGTGGTCACTTGTATGTGTAACTTTTTTTTTTTTTTTCTTTTTTTTTCACTTCTAGTTGTTAAGTGTGAGAAATTTCAGTTGGTGCAGTTGCTTTCTGTTGAGACTCACAAGAACATATTGATATGCTCATGCTTTTGTCAAGTGAAAGGAATGCTTTATAATTTAAAAATGGTTGATTGTTCGTTTCACATCTGGTGCTATTGATGTTCGGTGATACACATCCTAAATGCACCTGGGGTATTAGTGTTGATAGAAGTATCAGTTTCTTATTATTTTGGTATTTTAGTTGTTTTTGCTCTTCCAATCGTGTTTAGAAACACGTAGTTATGGTAGAGAGCGGGTAGGAGCAGCAACTTCGTAGTTGGTTGAAGAGCTTTTGGATGGAGAGTTAATGCTTACTTTTGCATTGATGGGCAGTGCCAACATGTATCTCTTGCTTTTTCATGTGTTTTCCACCATTTGTGGGTGCATGCGTCTGCGTGTATGTATTTTACGTGATACTTAGGGTCTTTCTTACTATTAGTAACTTGTCTTCTGGAAACTTGTCAATACAACACCTCTCCTCCCTTTCTTACTATCACTTAGGTTTTGAGCTTTTTTGGTAAGTTAATGCCACTGAATGGTTGACAATAATTTACCTTTTTTACTTAAAAAATCACATGCTTAACATTAGCAAATTCATGAAGGCACCACTTTTAGCCGTGTCTCTGAATTCGGGTATTGGGAAGTTTTCTATGCAACACTTCTTGTTAGTATTGGAACTTGTCCTTAATAACATACAATTCCTTCCAAATTTACAATTATCTTTTATAGATATGCCTTGCACCACTAATGTTTTAAATGATTATCCATTTGAGAAGAGATTTTTTACATAGAGAATATATTTCCACCATAACAATTGAAATTGCATGTTGGTGCAGAGTTTACTTCTTCAAATGTAGAGAAAAATGAAATCAAACTGGCCATGACAGCTGGTTGCTGGTTGCTGAGTTTGGATGAGAAATATTGAGCTGTGAGTTTCAGGTAAGTGGTACTTGTTTGGGGTTGATTGATATATAGACTTTTGCACATGGAGGGAATACCATTTTAAGGAATGTTGAGGTTTCTTAAAATTATGATGCGAGTCAACGTTCATAACTTTGAGATATATATTTTTTGTTAACCTTTTTGAGAAGTGGAAACCTAGTCCTTTGTTTACTATTCGTGGCTTGATCACCATTTAAATATTAATTGACGAATCAAGTTGCCGAGTATACTAATTGAATAGTGATTGCAACCTAATATTTGAGAATTGGATAATTGTTTCACCTTTTATCACATACATGATTAGCTTTGATTTTGCAAATGAAAATTTTCGAGTTGCAAAGTTTTATATAGCTATTTGGGAGTCAATGGATTGTTGGCTTACTAATAAAAAAAAGAATGAAAAAAAATGGAACTTGTCTTACATTGTTTTTACCTTTTACATTATAGACACGATTCACTTTGATTTTACAAATGAAGTTCCATGTCTTTATGTGTATGGATTGTTTGCTTATTTATTGCAAAAGAAGGAAGAAAAAAAAAAAAATCTATATGGGTTATTTGGAGGATCCTGATGTATAAAGAAAATTTCGGGTCTTTAGTTTTATGTATAAATGGTCTTGACGCCCATAATTTGTTATCTTTAGATTTCTAGTGAAGTCTAATCAATTGGAGTCAGTTTCTTTCCTTTTCCTTTATTTTTCCTTTTCTAGTAAAGGGGTTGGATATGTCCCATGTACTTGTGTTGCATCCGGTTTTGTGCTTTTGATAGATGGCTACTTATCAAAAGAGAAAAAAGGGTTTTTGTTTCTATTCTTCTTCTAATAACTTCTATGTTTTTCCATATTGGTTTTTCCTTCTTTCTGCCATCAGTGATGGAAACTCAAAGTCATATAGAAGTTACAGGGCAGAGAAAGATGCTTTCGCCAGCAGCTGGAACTTTTGAAGATCGTGAAGACCTTATTAAACATGTCCGTGACTTTGGAGCTAATCAAGGATACGTAGTTACTATCAAGAAGTCTAGGAAGGACAGAAGAGTCATCCTTGGTTGTGACAGAGGAGGTGTTTATCGTAATAGACGTAAGATTGATGAAAGTAAACGCAAAAGGAAAGCTAGTTCACGCCTTATAAACTGTCCTTTTGAAGCCATAGGGAAAAAGGAAGATGATGTCTGGGTGCTGACCATTAAAAATGGGGAACACAACCATGAACCGTTAAAAGACATGTCAGAACATCCTTATAGTCGTCGTTTCACTGAGGAAGAAGTTAGGCAAATCAAACTTATGACAGATGCTGGTATAAAACCTCGTCAAGTGCTTAAGGCTCTCAAGCAAAGTAATCCGGAGCTGCAGTCAACACCAAGACATTTGTACAATCTCAAAGCTAAGATCCGTCAAGGAAATATATCTGGTCAGACTTTTTCTCAAGCTTTTAATATCAAATAGGTCATGTGGTGACTCTGATTTGTAGATTAGTAGGTACTGTGTTATATAGAATAGTGGGCCCTACATCAGGGCCTCATGATGGGAAAGTGGTGCTCAAATCTGACCCCTTCACTATTTGGCTCTTTGTTGATGATCGGTGTTGGGGATTCATGTGCAGTGCTTGGCAGTTAAATATAAATAATCTTAAGAGTAATATTTTGCCAATGAAGCAAGAAAAATTATTCATGATGGGCTGTATGTTTATCTTTTTTTGAATGCCCACATTATTATACAAGTAGACTTGTTTATGGTGGGTCTGAGGGTTCATTTATTTCCTCCATTCTGGTTCTATAAGCCAAATGTGGGATTGGAGCTTCATCGGTATTGGTTATAGATATCGGGCTGTTTGCTGATTTTTGGTCGGAAAGAATTTGAGTAACCGATATGGATAACTAAGCAAAGCTGAGAGTTGCTCTATGACTGCTTAGCAAACATGTGTCTTATAAATGAGTCAAATGACTAGTAGGCTTGAAATGGGCATTTTGAATGGTTCCAGTAAAATGTTTGATTAGACAAAACGTGACAAATTGACCATTGTTTTTTCTTTTGCTCCCACCCTGATAATCTTGTAAGTAGTAGTATACAATTTTATTGATAAAAAAATTATGTTGTTTTACAGAGAAAAGTTTCAAGTCCTGGAGGCCTAACAGGTCTACTATTGTGGACACAAATTCTACTCCAACTGGGGGGTCAAAGCAAAACAACAACCAGCCGGTAAGTTTTGAGGTTAAAGGAAAATAGTGATACAGATGAGTTTCCACTTGTATCTGAATTCTAGTTATGTTGTTTCTCTTTCTCTTTTTTCTATTGAATGTATCTTAGATTTCAACCTATCTTAAATTTAAATGTAGCTGAAGGTTCCTAATTTTATTGGAGGAAAATTCGTGGATTCGCAAGGGTGTTCACTGATTGATGTTTTAAATCCTGTAAGCTCAAAAAATTCCCATGGTCAAGCCTTTTTATTTTCTTCTTGATAGAGTTGTTTCTATGAATGGTATTTTAATACCTTATCTTTTTAGGCAACACAAGAGGTTGTTTCTCAAGTTCCTTTAACTACCTTTGAAGAGTTAAAAGCTGCAGTTGCTGCAGCAAAGCAAGCTTTTCCTTCATGGAAGAACACACCTATCACCACTCGGCAACGTATAATGTTCAAGCTCCAGGAGCTCATCCACAGAGATATTGTAAGTTTTCCAATTTTGTTCTTATATTTACGCTTTTTGAATGGTGAATTTTAATTTGGGCAACACACCATGTCATATCTTCAGGATAAACTTGCCATGAATATTACAATAGAACAGGGTAAGACGTTGAAGGGTGCGCAAGGTGATGTGCTCCGTGGTTTAGGTTAGTCTTTGCATAAGAGTCTTCTCTTTTCTTTCATCATTATTCAAGTTCTTATTCCATAATGTCATGATTGAGTTCGTTGCCTCGTTTCCATTCTGTTTTCCTTGTAGAGGTGGTTGAACATGCTTGTGGAATGGCAGCTTTGCAAATGGGGGAGTTTGTCCCTAATGCATCTAATGGAATTGATACATACTGCATCAGAGAACCACTTGGTGTTTGTGCTGGGATATGCCCCTTTAACTTCCCTGCAATGATTCCCTTGTGGGTATGTCTGCAATTCTTCCCAGGTTCTTTTATCTGTTTATTTGTATTTTCCACTTGTCTTGGACTTATTTGGCATGCATTTTTTTAAACAACAGTGATATGCTTGTTTCTTCATCATATCAAACTTTTGTGCATGCACTCTATGCCTCGTTTTATTCTAGGGATGCTCTTGTTTGCATATTCTGAAAAAAGAAATGAGAGAGAAAACTCATCTTCTAAAGTAAGGAAAGATTTTGCAGATGTTCCCGATTGCTGTTACATGTGGCAATACCTTTGTTCTTAAGCCATGTGAAAAAAACCCAGGTGATTGCTAACCCATTTAGTATTGCTTTTGTCTATATTCTTGGTTGGATTATCTTGTAATCATTAAAGGTTTTAGGAGATGATTACCTTTATTTGAAAAAGTTCATTAATTTTCACATGAACCTGGTAACTTGTTTCTAGTAGGGTTGATAGTTGCTATAGGCTATGAGAGCACTTATGTGGTTTGGATTTTACATTAGTAGGTGGTTAAATGTAAGTTTTGTTCTCAGGCCAATATGTGCCAAGTCATGTAGGAAGGCTGTAGGGTTGGCTGAGCTGCTTTAATGTTTCTGATATCCTGTTTTCTATATGTGATTGAGCTATTTACAGTTTTATTTGTAAGTATGCCTGCATGTCTACACATTTCTGTAGACAATGAAATTGCTTGTAGGCCTTTGTTAACTGGAATAGCAGTGCAGTGGAGTTGGGATAAGTCAGAACTTCTCACCAAGTATAGTGTGGAGAAATAGCAGAAATTGAAACTTGATTAGCTTTGAAATTATGTATTGTATAGTTAATTGGTCCTGAATCATTGTTAAATAAAATTCCATTTTTTGTTCTGTGTTATCTTGTTACTGATGGACTGTTCTAGATTCTTGTTGTTAATGTGGCTAATATCATTTGTTTCAGGGGCTGCAATGATACTTGCAGCATTAGCAATCGAGGCTGGTTTGCCTGATGGTGTCTTGAATATTGTTCATGGCACTCACGTAAGCTTTTCTTCTTTAGAACTATTCTATTTAATAATTTGTTTACAGGAAAATACAACTCATAGACCCGAGAATATTGAACCCACGACTTCATCCTCTGCCCCCTAGATATATCAATGCCCTTGTCTCTAAATTAGGGATGTCAAAGTCAAATGTGTTATCGTACCCACCTCACATCTGTTTGGAGTGGCTGGGGTGGTGTTAGTCATGGTAATTCTGAAGGGGCAGCCCTTGTGGATGCATGCTGACAACATAAATTTGCAATGTATGTCTACCTTCAAATATTGGCTTTAGTAATGAGATGCATTATGTGAACGATTTTTTTAGGATAGGCTATGGGGGCCAGTTTACACATCACACTTACAATGAGAGACAGACCTTATATAATGCTTTCCTTCAAGTACATGTTTGATGTGGGCCGTGGGGCTTCCTCCCCATCTTTTCTTCTTGTTCAAAGCAACAGGGTCTGAAAGTAAATTGTTATAAATTTATTGAAACTGTAGACTATGCATATAAACATGTCATATTGTTTGCATGTAACTATTTAATTGTTTGTCCTCTGTTCCACTTTGGGAAACATGGCTTAGGCTCTCAAAGAAGAAACTTCGGCCCATTTACCAAGTGGTTTATCCTTTCCCCTGTGCTTGATGTGTAAAACCTCCCTTCTCTTACCACTTGATTGTATTTTCTGTGTCTAAAGCATAGATATAGATATAATGACGTGAATATGGAATTATTATATGATAATTTAAAATAGCATACTTACACAACCAATGTTGACCAGCATCCCCTGCATTTTTTCTACTCTGACCTCCTGGTTAAGGATTGTGCCATTTTTGGGAAGGGGTTGGTCGTTTACTAAGGAGTTGGGATAGGGGAATTGATCCTGAAGGTTCTCTGTTGGCATCCCACTTTTAAAAACATTGTTATATTCCTTACCTTCTCCTTTCTACCCTTTTCCTTTTCGATGTCTGTGTTACCTAATTACAATTTGAAGTTCCAGTTTGGTCATTAATTTATCTCTGACACATAATTGTTTTGGAAATCAATTTGAGCAGGATATTGTAAATCATATATGCGATGATGATGATATAAAGGCAGTATCGTTCTTCGGTTCAAATACAGTAAGTTGGTCATCAGATTTTGGTGCTTCATTCATACAAATACACATACTTGCATATGCAATGCCTGAAAATATTTAAAGTGCAGACATATTCTACATACTCAACCATGTGAATATTTTGAATTTTGGGGGTTCTATTGCATTTTGTTTGGTGAAACTTTATGTTTACTGTTAGTTCAATGTAATTTTCCTTTTAAGCTGAAGAGTGATATTTGTCTCTCTGATTTCTTTTATAGTGAACAAGAAGTTTAGATCATTAAACAAATAAAGAGCTCATAAAATTGAGTTATTAGGACCCAGACTTGTAATTCTGTATGCTCTATGCCAAATTCCTGCCCCCTGAAATTATTCTACCGAGATATGCTAGATGGGAGTATTTTTCAAGTTTTTCTCCACTTCTTAGTTTTAATTGTTGTATGTTTAATTGGACTCAAATGTTAAGTACATACAATAAGAGAGGCATTGGTCGACTTTCATGTTTTTACAGTTATTATTATTATTTTTTTAATTCACTTGTTCACCTGTTCTTCAGTCTGGAATGCACATATATGCTAGGGCAGCTGCTAGAGGGAAACGTGTTCAGGTGAATGCTCTTCTCCACCCCCCAACTTCTCTCTCTGTCTCTCTCTCTTAGAGGGCGTTTCTGTTGTGGTTAGACCCAGTTGAAAACTAAATATACAATTTGGCTACCTAACTGATTATTGTGTTAACTTTCTTAGTCCAATATTGGAGGCAAAAATCATGCAATCATTATGCCTGACGCTAGCATGGATGCTACTTTGAATGCTCTTGTAGCTGCGGGCTTTGGTGCTGCAGGACAGAGGGGCATGGCTCTCAACACAGCTATTTTCATTGGAGGTTCAGTGCCGTGGTATTATGATTCAAATTCCTCAACCTTTCTATTGTAGTTTTGGGCATTTCCAAATTTTAAGCTCCTTTTGGGTGCTTGCTTTGCTAAAGAACCAGCAATGAATTTTCAGACCTAGATAGTCAACTACTCATAGCTCTAAATGAATCAATTTCTTCATTTATGAAATTGTAAGAGTTTCCATGAATCTCTTCCAAATCTCCATCCTGCTTCATAGTGTTTGGCTATCCCTGTCTTCTAAGAATGATGGCTATTGATCTTTCCAGGGAAGAAGAACTTGTTGAGCGTGCCAAAGAACTTAAAGTAAATGCAGGAACAGACCCTGATGCAGACCTTGGTCCAGTTATTACTAAAGAGGTGCAAACATAGCCCCGAAATTTTTCTAATTCATCTGCAATATGAAAGGATTCATTATGTTGTGAGTTTTATTTTAATGAAAACATAACCCTCTTGGTTCCCTAGCTGGTTGCTAGGGCATACTGAATGTAGATATTCTTCCTTGAAGTTGTGTTGCTTTTTAATTCTTGATGCGCTTTTGTCAAATTTACAGGCAAAGGATCGGATATGCAGATTAGTACAGAATGGTGTTGAAAATGGTGCTAGAATGCTGCTTGATGGGAGACATTTGGTGGTATGCATTCTTTTTTTTTTTTTTTTTTTTTTTTAAAAAAATCTCTGTTCCAAGAAAAGTTAACTTTTGCTTTACCATATCCTATTTGACACCTCCTCCCCCTTCTACATTTTTAGCTTTACTCTGCTTGCATGAACCATCTTTCATTAATCTGCTCTATTGAATTTTGAAAGAAATGTAGCATCTTGGAGACAATGTTTCTACATATTTCAGTTTCAGTCTACTGCCAAGACTCTAGAACATATCCTGTTAGATTTGGTTGTCCTTACAGTCATGGTTTTTGTCAGTTCAACTTTCTTAGCCTGAAAGTTATTAAAGAAGGAAATGCTGCAGGTTTAGCAGTTGTTCACTCTAGCCCTTGCACATAATGGAGTTTTGTTCCAATATAGAGAGATTGGTGATTGTGATTTTGATTAAGTGCTGGACTAAGAATGTTGGTTTTGCTAGTCATCCAAATTATAAGTCACTACTATCCTCACGATTTAGTATATGCATCTGCATGTAGTCATTTGAAGATTTTCACTTGGCAAGGAACCATTTTGATTGCATTACTTTCTTTTTTAATGAACTTTCACTGATGTTTTGACTTTTGATTGGATCTTCTTTTGGGCTGCTTGACATTATCATAATTATCAGCATGTTTTTAGTTAAGACAGTGGTTAAGGTGAGTATTAAAATGTTTTTGTGGTATCCCATCACGGCAAATGACTTGTATGATTTTGTGGGTTTCGACTGTGAAGAACGTTAAGTGGCTGTGTTATCTTACATC
Organism: Corylus avellana; assembly: GCF_901000735.1. Lineage (NCBI taxonomy): Eukaryota > Viridiplantae > Streptophyta > Magnoliopsida > Fagales > Betulaceae > Corylus > Corylus avellana. Next base: position 2,832,453 of record NC_081542.1, on the reverse strand, counting down.
AGATATGTATAAGGTCGATATGGGTTATATAAATCGGTGTGAGAAGCTTCAATTGTGATTACTCCTTATAAGGGCTATGTTGTAGATGTGTATAGCACATTCTTGAATCGTGACAAATGGTATTAAAGCGAACTTGATAACACCATGTGAATTGGGGGCATTACAGTTCTATGTGATTCTCTTGACAAAGCCATCAAGGGTTTGAGTAAGGGCCTGTTTGGGATTGCGTTTAAGGGGCCTAAAAGTGCTTTTAAGTTTTAACACTCAAAAAGTACGTTCAAAGAAAAAAGTACTTGTTTGGTAAAAAAATTAAAAGCGCTTTTAAAGGTCCCAAAATCCTAAAAATGGTCAAAAAATACTTTTGGCAAAAATTTAAAAATGAAGCTTTTGCCAAAAAACGCTTTTTGACTTAAAAACTCTATTTCTCAAACGCAATCCCATAAGGCTCTAAGGGTAGTGTGCAAGTATATGCTAAGTTCCACGTTGGGTGTGTATTAGGGTCAATTTGGAATATAGGAGATTATGAGGAGTGATTTTCTTGCTCGCTTTTCTCTTTCTAGTTAGATGATCCTGTTGTATACTCTCAGTGTACTTCGGGGCGCCTTTATGCTTTTCAATAATACAGTTTATTACTTATCAAAAAAAAAATGAGGAGTTGTAATTATGATCAGTCTATTTAGGCACCTTGATATTTAGCAGGGCAAATTTAGATCATCTTCGCAACTTGCATTGTTTGTTTTTATGCTTTGAAGCGGTTTTGGGTTTGAGGATTAATCTGGCTAAATCAAAGTTGGTCCCAGTTGGCAATGTCATTAATGCAGAAGACCTAGCTAGTATTTTGGGTTGCTCGGTATCCTCTTTGCCGATGAAATACCTCTGTCTTCCCTTGAGCGGTTCATTTAAGGACAAGTCTATTTGGGATGACATCATTGAGAAGATAGAGTTGTTTGTCTGGTTGAAAAATGATGGTACTTGTCAAAGGGTGGGGAAGTTACTATGATTAAAAGAACTTTATGTAATTTGCCAACCTACCTCATGTCTTTTTTTCCCCTCTCAGTTAGTGTTGCCAATTGCTTAGAGGAGTTGTGGTGAGATTTTTTGTAGGGTGGCAGAGTTCAAGTATCACCTAGTTAACCGGACAAAGGTGTGTAATCCGATCTCAAGAGGGTTGGGGGCTCAAAATTTGCTTGCGGTCAACCGAGCTATTTTAGGGAAGTGGCTTTGGCACTATGATCATGAGAGAGAGGCCTTTTGGAGGTTGGTTGTGGACTAAATACGGCAGTGCTTTGGGAGGGTGGTGTTCCAATGAGGTCCATGGGTTGTATGGGGTGGGGCTTTAGAAACATATCATGAGGGTTTGGGGTAGTTTTCTAGCCATACTAGATTTGTGGTGAGTGATGGCTCTAAAGTTAAGTTTTGGGATGATGTATGGTGCGGGGATCAAGCTCTCAAGATAGCTTTTTTGGACTTATATAGAATAGCCCATTTGAAGGAAGTTATAGTGGTGAACCATTTGGAGCTCCCTAGTATCTCTCATTAGTGGAATATTAACTTTCTCGGAGCAGGTCACAATTGAGAGGTGGATCTATTTATCTCTTTCTTCTCCTTGTTGTATTTCTTTAGAGTGAGAGGAGGTGGTGAAGATAAGCTTTCTTGGGTACCCTCTATGAGAGGGTTGTTTAATGTCAAATCATACTATAATGTTCTTATTCCCCATGATAAAACTCACTTCCCTTGGAGGGGTATTTGGCGGAATAAGGTTTCGAGTGACGTTCTTTGCTTGGATGGCAGCATTACGGAAGATCCTCACCATGAACAATCTTAAAAAACGATGTCATTGTGGTTGAGTGGTGTTGCATGTGCAAGAAGAATGGAGATTCAGTTGATCATCTTTTGCTCCGTTGTGAGATTCCCCGTGCTCTTTGGAATACTATCTTCAGCAGTGATGACTTGGGTTATGCCTAGTCGGGTGGTAAATCTCTTTGCTTGCTGAAAGTGATTGCTGGTAGGTTAGCTTGATGATTTTGTCCTGCCTTATGTGGTGTCTTTGGAATGGATTGAAGACTGCTCTTAGTAAGAAAATAGCCCTTCTTTATTACGTTCTCCTCTATTTTCCTTCCTTCTATCAAAATGTTTCCAAGATCGTAAATAGTGGACATAACTGTGAAATCTTTCTCTTTCCAGGCGCCGTGCTAGCTTTTTCTGAAGGACATGAATCTTAAAAGATCTTCAGACTCTATTGGATTTTAGGGGAAATATATAATGGACTACATCAGAAGCTATTTAAGATGAAATTTAAGGACTTCCATTCTGTGTTACATCTAAATGCTTCCTTAGGTGTTAAATAAAGACAGAAGTTGACATCAGATTAAAGATCCTATTTTCCTCGTACTATTGCTTCTGCTGATTGTTTTCACTTAAGTGCTACTTCGGCTGTCTTCATATTAATGTAGCTCTAGACACGAATGCTTTACTTCATGATATGTTTTCAGTTTTTCTCTTGGTGGGCAAGTTCTTTCTGTTTACTGTTCCCTTTGACACATAATTTAGTTGGAGCCGTACTTCACTTGCTGAGGAGTTTTTTTTTTGGTTGTGGGAGCTTGCCTCTCAGAAACATACTTCTGAATTTCCTGAACTGAACTTTATAGGTTCCAGGATATGAGAGTGGGAATTTTGTTGGTCCTACCATCTTATGTGATGTTACAACCAACATGGAGTGCTACAAGGTATTTCTTTTCTTGCTTGCAGTTCTTCTTATGTTTTCCGAATGAATGGATTTGGATAATTATGATTCTCAGTGGAAGACGAGTTGAACCAATGACATTGGCATATTCTTGACAGCACTGTATCTTGTGTTGAGCAGGAAGAAATTTTTGGACCAGTTCTCCTCTGTATGCAGGTATTGCTTACTTAGGTTTCTCTCTTTTTTGTTTGTAATATATGCTGGAAATTGGTTAACAAAATATTTCTTGTTTTGATGACTAACAGGCTGATAGCCTAGAAGAGGCCGTAACCATTGTGAACAGAAACAGGTGCTGCATCTTGTTTGTAATATATGCATTTTAATTTTAAACCGACAGTGGGAGCATTGCATTTCATATATATTTCTTTCCTTGCCCTTTTTCTTGCCTGAATTATGTATGAGGTACACCATGGAAACTTTTTATTTTATATATAGTGAGTGTTGCAAGCTGCGGGAAGGAATAGTTCTTTTTCATTAAAACGCTGGGATGAATTGTCTCTTGAAATATGGTTGTGTTTAGAAATGTAGGAGCTATACTAATTATCTAAGCATATACGAACAGTACAGAGTTGAGTTGCATATGTAGGAACAGGGCAAAGTTTATGCAGAGATATTTTCTTTATTGTGTTGAAATGCTATCTTAAGTACCCCTTTTAACAATTCAAAAACTGTTGGAGATACTTACACTATTACATATTCTTATCTTCCTGATTTTACAGGCATGGAAATGGAGCATCCATATTCACAACATCTGGCATTGCTGCGAGGAAGTTCCAGAATGAAGTTGAGGCTGCGCTGGTAAGCCGACCATTTATATGGCTTATAGGTACCAACCGCTTCTATAAAAAGTGGTGCCCTTTGTCCTAGCCGTTGGATCTCCAAGACTGTGTTGCTCAATTTAAGCCAACCCTTACTAATAAATGCAGGGTCCATCTATGGGCTAGATGTACAAAATTTGAAGCAAAAAGGAATTAATTGAATGTGTAATTCAGAGTGGAAGATGTCATTTTAATAGTAAATGTTGCTTTGAATTTTATGCTTAAATCTTGTTTGGTGGGAACCACAGCGAGATAGTGGGAGAGCCTGTGAGCATCCAAATATAGTGCTATATGGTTGCTTACTCTTCTTTGAGACCATTTATCTATAATTCTGACTTGCAAGTCATTTTCTGACAAGAATTCAAATATGACTTAGGTTGGGGTCAATGTTCCTGTTCCAGTTCCATTGCCATTTTCCTCATCCAATGGATCAAAGCCATCTTTTGCTGGGGATCTCAATTTTTGCGGTATAACGTGCCTTGTTCTCTGTCTCAACACCTAAGAAATAGGGTGGTTCAATGATTTTTCAATGCAGTTACATGCATTCTTCATCTCCTCACTTTCTGTTGATTCTGAATTGCAGGGAAGGCGGGTGTGCAATTTTACACCCAGATTAAAACAGTGGCACAACAGTGGAAGGATTTACCAAGCCTAGTAGTGTCGCGAGCTGCGCCTCCATCATCTGAGACAGATACAGCAAGCCGAGGAGTGTCTTCAGCATTGCCTGCAACTTCTGAGAGAGATTCACATAGCCAAAGAATGTCACCAACCATGCCGTCGGCATCTGAGAGTGATTCACCAACTAATGAAGTGTCGCTGGCCATCCCTACAACATCTGAGGCAGATTTACCAAACACAGGGGTGTCATCTGCGTCTCCAACAACTGATAGGGATTTACAAAGCCAGGAAGTGTCCACGGTCTTGCCTCCAATATCTGAGAGGGAATTACAAAACCGTGATATGTCAGTAGCCATGCCTCCTGCAACCGAGAGGGATGTTCCAAACCAAGGGATATCCATATCGACACCCCAGTCATCTGAGAGGATGTATATGCCTCAGGCTCAGTGGAATGAAACTCAACACACACTGTCTCAAAGGACCGAAACTATTCTGCCAACTTCTGAGAGGATTCATGCGCCTACATCTCAGAGGAACGGCATCACATCCCCTGCATCTCAAAGAGTTGATGCCGCAATGGCCTTGGCTTCTGAAAGGGTATATATTCCTACATCTCATGCACTAGACAGTATGGGTCCAATATCTCATAGGAAGGACAGTATGGCTCCAACACCTCTTAGGATTGACACTACCGTGCATCCAACTTCCGACCGGGTATACATGCTGGCTGCATCTCACTTGAATGACAGTATGGGTCAAACATTTCAAAGGAATAACACCACTATGTTTGCAACTTCTGAGAGGTTATACATGCCTGCCACTTCTCACCTGAATGACCATATCGGTTCGACATCTCAGAGGACCGATATTGCTTTACATCCTACTTCGGAGAGGATATACATGCCTGCAACATCTCAAAGGAATGATAACATGGCTCCGGCTTCCCAACGAGCTGATGCTATTCCTCCAACTTCTGAAAGAATGTACATGCCTCCAATAGTTCAGAGGAATTCCGGTATGCCTTCGACATCTGAGAGGTTATACATGCCTCCAGCATCTCAGAGGATGTACTCTCAGAACCCCATAATTTCAATGGATGAGTTTCCAAGCCAAGGAGCATCGTTGACTTTGCCGACATCTCAGAGGATATAGGAAGGATATTAGGCAATACAATTTGTGTAACATTTTAGGATCCTTGTAGACAATAATCTCATAATGCAAATAAGTTTATTTTCTTTTTCGCAGTACACATTTTTTTTCCCTCTCTTTGAGCTGCCCAGGGAAAAAGTAGTAAGAGATGAAGGAAATCATAAAGAAAACTGGATGACTAATGACTATGGCTTGGTGTCTTGGAGCAATGAGCTTTAGCGCAAGACGCTAGTGATTTGCTCTTTGCTGCATGCTTCGTCAAGCACGTTCAACAGGGTCTCTAACAAACAGTAATTAAATTAAAAATGAACAATACGCATTCAACAAAAAGATCACTGCCCATTACACCATGTTGTACCCGGAAATTCATAGAAATTATTGTAACTGGGGCTTTTGGAAAGCTATTATTAAGCACAAGCAAAGACCATTAAATCACAAGAAAACAAAATTTTCTGCAACTCCTAATGTCCATTTTCTGGTTTGCTAATATGGGTTGCGGGCTTATGGAAATCCCGTGCTCTAATCCAGCTTTCGGACTTAAAAAAAAAAAAATAAAAAAAAAAATAAAAATTTTACTCGGTATATTTAATCTTTCTTTGTTGAATATTAATGGAGTTTCTGTATTCCTAATAGAAAAACTCTATAGCCTGCTATAGACTCCTAGAGTGGCAAGAATGCAATGCGCGTACACGTCGTGGGTGCCAATCTCTTATCCTCTAAAACTCAGAGTTTCAACCTCACCGTCTACGTTTTCAATCTCTCAAACACAAACCCATTTCGAAAAGAGGCCAGGCGATGATTCCACGGATGTGCAACTCCCTCTACCTTCTCATGTGAAGTCCATTACCAGTACTTCAAACCCATTTGTGAAGCACTGTCTCAAGCTGCGCCACAGCTCTTCTTATCGCCACTCCCATGGTTCTGTTCTCGTTGTGGGTGCTACTCCTATAAGGTGTCATGCTAATCCTTCTCTCTTTGATTTCAATTTATCTGGGTTCTACGTTGTTATCAATCAAGCAACCAAAAATTTAAAAGGGTATCTGCTATTTTGTTTTTCTTACTCTGTTTTGGTTGCTGAGAATATGTAGGAAAGTGAAAGAAAATTAATTTTCAATTTTAGGTTTCTGTTGTTTTGGCTTCCAAGAATGGTCAGAAAATCCACGAATTTTATGCCAGTGATTACATTGAATTCCCCCGCTTTCCCTTTCTCAATTGAAACTTTAAATGTTGTGTTTTTTGTTCTGTTGGTTTTGTAACGAAAAATCTGGTAGTCAAGAATATTTAAGAGAATGGAAGAGAGAACTACATGTGAAAAGTATGTATCTTTATGTTTGATAAAGCTTTGGTATAAAAATTTATTGTAGGGAAATATACAGGTTTCAAGAGTCGTTGCACGGGAAAGATTTGGGAATGGATTGCTTACTTCTACTTGATAAAGCTGAGGTTCCTGAAGGGATAGATGATCTCTCTGTTCATATTGTGCGTGTGAGCTCTGTGGTGATGAAAAAACTTTCTGGCGTGCAATCAATTAAATCTATTGAAGCAATTGCCCTGATGAGAATTCCTACAAGTTTCTTCAATCTAGATGGTGATCAAGAAAAGGCAGATTGTCAAAGATGGTTCCCATCCCCACATCGAATTCTAGTCCTCGATGAGATCCAGGTGATTCTCACCACTTATCCTGAGTGGATCTTGTAGTTGGGATCCTCTTGGTCGATTTATCTTCTCTTGTTGTAGCCTTGCATTTTTTGTGTAAAAAGATCATGTACCCCTTGTCTGTTTGGTTTCAAAGACTGCTAAAAAGTGGGCGATTGCGAATGCTGCTCTAGTCTTCTTAGAAAGTATAAGAAAAAAGACATGGAAGGGGAATTCTATCACAAGTTTCTTTTAGGTAAATTCATATGAAGCCACCAATTTGTGATGCTTTGGGCCTGCAACTCAGTCACCTCATATTTCGTTTGTCATCTGAGTCAAAAGACACCTACACAAATACACACATAATATGCAAGACAGAAAACGTGAAATATGTTTGGTTGATGAAAATTGTTGCAACAAAATATATTAATTGAAGTCTCTTTCCTCTCCTCCATTTGATTTGTTAAATGCATAGAATGCCATAAAGGTTTCTTAGTGCTGCTTTGTTCAATAAACATGACATCTTAATTGATGATTCCTGAGATGCTGTTCGGTTTTCAGGTTATATTTGCAGGCAATTGAAGTCAGGAACCTTCTGGACATTTGTTTCACTAATTCAGTACTGTTATTCACTGCAGGACCCGGGAAACCTTGGTACGTTACTGAGATCAGCTTTGGCCTTTAGATGGGTAAGGAACAACTTGCAATCTCAAATTATCTGGCTTCTTTTTATACTTATTTTTTTCACAACCTTCTTATTTTATGTATTACTGGCCTATAGCGCGGGTTTTTCATTATAATTTGATTTTAAAATCTTTTTTGCAAAAATGTCTTAAAACATAATAGCAAAAAAAGAAAAAAAAAATCATAATAATGAAAAAGAAAAAAGAAAGAAATAAAATAAAGGTTATAGAGGAATTCATTAAATTCAAACAACTAATGATTTTTGCCATTCCAATGGACAAACGTTAGTGCCCCAAGTTTCCTTTAGCTGTCTATAGAATGCATTTAACCTGATTGGTTTATTAACTTGAAACTTCTCAGTGATAATGGTCACAAGCACTAGCAGTTTAAGGGCTACACTTATTGCAATTCAACAATCTTTTCTCATTCTTCAATAAGATATCCCACCTGTCCTTTTACTGAAAGGCAGGATTAACGATGAGCATTACAATCCTTAAAACTCCCTTTCTATAACTTCACTTTTTAATGGAACTGTTTTCTTGCATTTTCGTGCCCAACTCAAACTATTTGTCCTTCATCTATATTTCAAAAGGATGCCTAATATTGGGGCCGTTGTCCAACAGGGTGGTGCTTTTCTTCTTCCTGGTTGTTGTGATCCATTCAATGAGAAAGCTCTTCGAGCTAGCCGGGGTGCCTCCTTTCAGCTCCCTATAGTTTCTGGCAGTTGGATTCATCTTGAGGCCCTTATAAATGAATTTCAAATGAAGGCACTAGCTGGTCATCCAGAGAGTACAGGAGAATCAAAGACAGTATCTCAGCTTTCTCAAGGGCTAGCAGATTCTTTAGTAGATTTTCCATTGTGCTTGGTATTGGGTAGTGAAGGGAGTGGCCTGTCAGAGAAATCTCGACAGGTATGTGAGCTTGTGAGCATTCCGATGGCCGGGGAGTTTGAGTCTTTGAATGTTTCAGTTGCAGGTGGGATTTTCATGTATATGCTTTCAGCTCAAGATCTAGTGATCTGTCAGTCTGATTCTCCCTTAGAAACTAATCATGGCTTCCAACATGTGTGACCCTTTTGAATTGAGTTGCCACATGGAAAATGTCCTTTGGAGACTTTTCTTTTATTTGTTAAGAGTTTCATTTGTAACATCAACAGATTTTAAGCTTGTAATTACAAAATTCTGTGCAGTAAAATTGAATGGTGTTATTTCGCTGGAAGGTTTGGAGATTCTTTGAATTAATTACTGACATAGTATATGACTTGCTGGCCCAGTGCCTGGAGAATGCTTTCATTAGAGTAATTCCTTGTAATTTTTTTATTTTTATTTTTATTCTACATTTGTCAACTAGTCTTTCCATCATTCCATGTATACCATGATGATTGAGATTCTGTGAATTGTTTGTCATAATTCTTGGAATTCAAGAAGGAAATGAAAGAAAAAACGCATATAGGCTTCGCACTCAGACTATTCGGGCAGTTCAGGACTTGGGATCTCTTCTCTTATTCATTTTCTGCTTCGACACTTCGAAACTTGGGATACCGTTGAAATTTTGGAATTTGGGCAGAAATTTGAGATCTGGTTGATACCATGAATCCATGATCAAAATGAATGACATGTATTAATAGTTTTTAAAATATTTAGAATTTTTTTTAAATGATAAAGTAGCAGCAAAATAAAATTTTGACGGTAAAAATAAATTATTCTCCATTCGTAATTTTCCTTTGGTTATCTTACTTTAAAAAAAAAAAAGAAAAAAAAAAAAGAAGAAAGAAAATACATTTTTTTTTTCTTTTTTTTAATATTAATCCTGTAATTTTTTATGAATGGCCAGGATCGTCTTGGCTATTTATTAACCCAAACGTCACCGTTTAAGAGGCTGGGAGACTAAACCAAACGTTGGAAGAGTTTTTGGTTTGACGACGTTTAAGAGGGTGGGGACTGGGAGCGTCTCTTCGTAAAGCTAAAGTGGATCCAGCTTTCAACCCATCAGAACCACCACCACCACCGCCACCATCACCCCGGACGGCCAGCTGCTTGCCACGGAGAGATCTAAAGGGACTTTCGTATGGATCAATACCGTTGATGTATCACTGCTGCTTCAAGAGGTTTGTGATTGGTTTTTATAAATAACCTCGAGCTATATATCCCCTGAAATTTGAAGCTTTGAACTACAACACTTCTGGTTAAATTCATTAACCAAGTTGTACATGCTGTTGAAGTTTTCATGATTTGAGTCCTGCCGATTTTCCTACCGTTTCTAGGGTTCATCAGTGTTTCTGAATTGCTTTTTCTTGACCTCAATGTTGGAATCCTTTTTACCTCACTGCTAGTAAATATTATATCTGAATTGCTTAGGTGCTTTATTTACAAGATATTTAACAAGATGCAGTGTTTCTGAAAATAGTTTTTCTTTTTCTTTTTCCCCTAACATTCCAATTCCAGAAATACTGCATCTTGAATAAACATGTACTGCTTCTTGCAGGGCTGGAGAATGAAATATTCTGATTTTTAATTGTAAAGAAGTCAATAACATAACTCTTCATCTTCTGCGCAGAAAATTCTTGTTTAGTAAGAGAAAGGCAAACCAGCGTCAAACAGAAATTATTTTTTTTTTTTCATTCCCGCGTTGTTGAAAACAGTCTGTTCCTCACCCTCTTAAACGGTGACGTTTGGGCCAAGACAAATCCGGATCCATTTTTTTATAAACCGCCATTTGAGTAAATCTGAACACAAGAGTACGGTACACTCCTTGGCTTTGTACCGAATCCCGGAATCCCAGCCCAGCTCCTCCCGCACCAAGCAATGTCAGCGGGGAAGCCACACCAGCCTGCGTCCTCATCCTCACATTCCTGGCCCATGTGGTCTCTCCAAAGCTCCCTCCTCACCCTCGCCATCCTAACCCTTCTCTCATTCACCTACTTCTCCCTCAACTCCCTCCATTCCCCGCTCTCTTCATCCCCCACTCCTCAGGTCTCCGTTGCTAAACCGCTTGTTGGCAATGAAAAAGCATGTCAACAAGCGGTGAGCGACGGCGTGGACGAGGAGGAGTTCTCGGATATTTACCATTCGCCGAGCGTTTTCCGCTTGAACTATGCTGAGATGGAGCGGAGATTCAAGGTGTACATATACCCCGACGGCGATCCCAACACGTTCTACCAGACGCCCAGGAAGCTCACCGGGAAGTACGCCAGCGAGGGCTACTTCTTCCAGAACATTCGCGAGAGTCGCTTCCGCACCGACGATCCCAACCGGGCTCACCTCTTCTTCATCCCTATCTCCTGCCACAAGATGCGGGGCAAGGTACGGGTCTCCGGATTTTGGCGTTTTGATCTTTTGCATTTTTGGGGGAATTTGTGCAATTAATGCTGTGTTTGGCTGCTGGGAAAATTGAAGAAGTGGAATTTGTGATTTTTTAGGATTTTCATTGTTAGGGGGATCCACTCGATTGAGATAGAAATTTACATTGTGTGAATTACGTTGTAGATGGAGGGAAGATGATTTTTTTTTTTTTTTGTTACTAGATTTTCTATGTTAATGTATAGAATGTATGCGTAGATGCGAAATTTCATGGAGAATCTATGTGAAGTCTGAAAGTTCATTGTCGTTTGTAGGCATCTATGAAGAATCCATGCTAGGTGTTGTGTAAGGGTTCTCCAATTAATCTCTTGATGTTTTAAGTTGAATAGGTATAGCGTATGAAAATGGAAAAGTTCACATACAAAGCAGTTCAAGTTAGTGCGACGGCCCCAGAGACATAATGCGTCATAAGCATGTAATAGAGATCTAAATCATGTAGGTGGAGAGTTTTGTTTCCTCAATTATGGAAAGATCTGACTACATTTTTGATTTAATAAGATTGTCTATTACTTATCAAAAAAAATTAAATTTTTTGGTTTAATATTGCTTATTTTTTTAAGTGAATGCTATAGACTATAACTAACCTGCCTTATCACGTTCATGTCAAGATAAAAAATGAATGAATGGTAACTTAAAATATCAAACATAGGGCATCGGCCCTCTTCTAACAGTTGCTCATTTTTTTGTTCTTTTGGTTAGATGTGTTGGAAGGTTTTACCTTTCTAATTATGGTAGCATGTTTATGCAATCGGAACTATTGCTGAATTTGTCAGATGTTGGTCATGTTCAAGATATATACAACTAATACAACACACACATCTGAGTTGCGTTGTGGTTCTCTTCTATGCTGATATGGGATGCTTGCATGATTGTGTCCAGGGAACTTCTTATGAGAATATGACCATAATTGTCCACAACTATGTGCAAAGCTTAATCTCCAAATATCCTTACTGGAATCGGACCTTGGGTGCGGATCATTTTTTCGTCACTTGTCATGATGTTGGTGTTAGGGCAACTGAAGGAGTTGAGCTACTGGTAAAGAATTCAATTCGGGTTGTGTGTTCCCCAAGCTATGATGTTGGATTCATTCCGCACAAAGATGTTGCTCTTCCTCAAGTATTGCAGCCATTTGCTCTTCCAGCTGGAGGAAATGATCTTGAAAATAGGTAAAATTTGGATGTGAACTTTTTTAATTGCCTTATTAGCATACTTTCATGTGTTGACTAGCTTACAAGTAGATGACACATGCCCATTTCGTGGGGTTGTTTTTCCAGCTTTATTTATTCGTTACTCCTTTTTTCTGAGCTATTCCTTAAAATGTAAATGTGTTATTTCTTAAAAGTCCATATTGGAAAAATGGTACACGAACTGGAAATTTATGTCTCCCTCCAATTTAAAATATTCTCCTGGAATTTAAGCAGCTATTGTATTCTTATCCTAGATGCATTGTGGTTACTGCTTTGCTTTGTGTATCATGACACACTAGAACCAAATGAGTGAGGAAGATACAAAGGTTCACTTATCTGAATTAGGTTCACCAAACTATTCCAATCCCCCAACTTCTATGCCAACATCAAACAAGCAGACACAATACAATTCAGCAGCAACATAACAGAAGCTCTAAGCATCTAACAGCAATCAACATCAGCAACATAACAGAACATGACAAACTTTGCAGATAACCATCCTAGGAGCTATACAACAATCAATTGCCCCAAAATCCATCAAAACAGCTGAAGAGATGCCCCATTTATTACAAATTATCACTTTTTTTTTTTTTTTTTTTCATTTTCCTTGAATTTCCCCTTTCCCACAATTCTAGTCCTAAACTCCCAAAGATCTGGTTACTCTGCAACAGCATGAATGGTCTGCCAGAGCCTCTGTTCTTCAACAACTTTTTTTTTTTTGAACTTGCATAGGAACTTTTGTTACTCTGAAAGTGGATTAATAGTAGAGCTTATTGGAAATATGTGAAACTTGAACCTATTTTAGTTCGGACACCAGCTAGAGTAGCTTTGTGTAACACCCCACCTCAATGAAACACAATATTGTCCGCTTTTGGCTCTCCCAAATCAGACTTCCCAGGAGGTCACCCATCCTAGCACTACTCCAACAGAAGCACGCTTAATTGCGGAGTTTTGATGGGATCATGACCATCACGGCTTTAAAACGCGTTGTTGTCATTAAGGGTGTAGTATACATTTAAGCACATCCTCATCTCCATACTCAGGCAATGTGGGATGTCACAATCATCCCCTCTTAAGACCCAGCGTCCCCGCTGGCGACCCTCATGGGATTAGCTCAATCTTGGTGTTCGTCCCAACGAGTGCCCGCTAACGATCTTCATGGGCTTGTGCACGCTCTCCCCATCTCAAGCTAGGCAATGGCTTTGATAATATTTGTAACACTCCACCTCAATGACACACAATATTGTTCGCTTTTGGATCCCCTAAACCAGATTTTTCAGGAGGTCACCCATCTTAGTACTATTCCAGCAAAAGCACACTTAACTGTGGAGTTCTGATGGGATCATGACCATCACGGCTTTAAAACGCGTTGTTGTCATTAAGGGTGTAGTATACATTCAAGCACATCCTCATCTCCATGCTCAGGCGATGTGGGACATCACACTTTGTGTACTCCTTCCTTTCTTAAGGTGGAGGTCTGGTCCTGGGTTCAACTCATTAAGTGTGGGAACTTGTGGGGTTCGGGGTTCTTATAATCTTCATTGGGAAAAAAAAAATACTAAAGAAAAGAAAGTTTTGGACAAATTGTTTTATAAAGTGTATCTCTTTGTATGGGAACACCTGTTAAATCTTTATACATGTGAATGTCTCTTGAAGTTAAAGATAGCAGAAGGCATCTTCATTTTTTTTTTTTTTTTAATTTTTTATGCTAGCAGCTAAGAGCTTAGATGGACTATTTCATAAAATTAAATAGCAATTGGAGAAGCTGTCTATCCAATGTCTGAAGCATAATTCAGAAGCTCAGTTCACTTGATCTAAATAGAGTCAACTTTCCAACCTAGACGTGTTCAATAATGTTTTTGAGTATCTCTATATAATAATACTATTTCACATTCCCTCAGCACCATCAAATTCTGCCAAGACCAGGATTTGTTTTTTAACTTTCTTCATTGTGATTTTTCATCATGATGGTAAGATTTCATCCCTAGCTGTCCTTTTTAGTAATATTTTTAGCTTTTGAGGTTATTATAAACCATATCTATGTCTTTATACAAACTAGAATTATCAGGAAACGAGAACTCCTATAGGCACCCTGTCCTCATCTTGAATACTACATTGTTTTCGTTTCATAAGAGTGTCTCATGGTGTCGTCTTATTGCTTGCTGAGAGTTGTCAACTTTCTATAGGTTAAAACATGGCTTACATGGGCAGCCAAATATGATTTATTTATTTTATTAACTTATAGAACCCAGCAAGGCAGTTCGTTGCTCATAAACATAACAAACGTGCTTTGCAGGACAACACTTGGTTTTTGGGCTGGACATCGGAACTCTAAAATTAGAGTTATACTAGCGCGAGTTTGGGAGAATGACACTGAACTTGATATTTCGAACAACAGAATAAATAGGGCTATGGGACCTCTCCTATATCAAAAGAGGTTTTATAGGACTAAATTCTGCATATGCCCTGGTGGTTCCCAGGTCAACAGTGCTCGCATAACTGACTCAATCCATTATGGGTGTGTTCCTGGTAAGATTTCAATGCTTCTTGGTTGTTTGTATGAGAGAGGTACTGATGGTTTTCCTTCCATTTTCACTCATTAAATGCATGGTAAATATGGATGTTAGAACCATATGCCTGGATGATTGGGTAAACAGAGATGAATTAAAGACCAGTTGGCTGTCCCAAATTACGCTTTATTCACTAATACGCTGGCCTAATATACTGAAAACGGAAGACCTAAACACAATAATATCTCTTTATCTCTCTATCTCTTCTCCATCATGACAGACGGTAGCAGAGTGTGCAGCACGCGAGAGAGAGAGAAAAATGAGATAAAATTAAAAATGAATATAATATATATTAAAAAGATTATTTTAATAAAGTACAGTAAAGATTTAGATAGTGCGATGTATGAAGTTTTCGAAAAGTAGTTTTTTTTTTTTTTTTTTTTTTTTTTTTTTTAAAAAACTAAAATTTAGAGAACCTTTGCCTAGTGATGTGAATGCCCTAATGAGGTAAATCTAACATAGTCCCCCCCCCCCTCCTCTTCTCCTTCTCTTCTTCTCCCCTTCTTGCATAAAGACTTGGATTAGGTTCCAGTTCACATTTGAGATTGGTACTCTTAAACGTGTGCTGTTTTTGGCTAATACATTAGCAGTGGTGTTTTGTTGCAAAATTACTTAAAAGATACCGTGTGAACAATGTCAAGAGCCTGTGGGGTATCTTAGAAGTTAATCTTATTAATTTAAGGAATTAAAGTGCAGGTTCCTGTCTCAGTTTGATGTTTGGGTTTTTTGCTTGGGGACTTTCACATATCTTGTTAATATTTCCGTTCTAAGTCTTTCTCGCCCACCCTAAGTTCTTTATGTTTTGATCTCTTGCAGTGATATTGTCAAATTATTATGACCTGCCATTCAATGATATTCTTGATTGGCATAAATTTGCCGTTGTGCTTAAGGAGAATGATGTGTACCAGCTCAAGCAAATTCTCAAGGACATACCTGATGCTGAGTTTGTTGCACTCCATAAGAACTTAGTTAAGGTAGTGAACTTGAAAATTTTAGACACAGTATTTGATTTATTTACTTTTCGTTTTTCATATGATCAATCTGTTCCTACCCTTTATTATATTGTTTTGGTGTATGTATGTGTATCTGTTTTGTTTATAGGGCTTCAACTTCCATAGGTGAAGACTTGTACCGAAAAAGTCCTTAATTGGTGGTCTCTATTATGTACTTCTTTTGTACTTGGGGTGAACCCCTTTGCGCTTCCTAATAAGATCAATTACTTATTTAAAGAAAAAAGAAGACATGTACCAAAAAACTTACTGCTGTACTCTACGTAAACTACAATTGATGTGAATTTTTTTTTTTTGAATTGTTTTTTTTATCAGGTTCAGAGGCATTACCAATGGAACTCTCCACCCACCAAATTTGATGCATTCCATATGGTCATGTATGAGCTTTGGCTTCGCCACCATGGCATCAAATATTGATTTATTATTTAAACAAATCTACTTTTTGTACATTTACTGGCTAGTAACCCATCATCTTGTACATTATCTTATACAGTTCTCTCATCTTCCCTAATTAATTTATGATGAAGGGATGTAAAGTTTCAAGTTCCTAGAGGCAGAGGGTCATTATTTGTTCTTTACAATCTGGTTCAATTCCCACTACTGTTCTTGGTATTTATTTTCTTCAATCTGATATTCAGAAAGCCTTGTAAACTAGGATTTCTAATGTAGATTTTAGGGTAAAGAGCCGGAAAAGTTTCTATGCAAGGATAATATGATCCGACTCAAACTCATTAGTTCTCTGGTTGCTGCTCAACTCTGAACCCCTCTCGTCCCTGGATCCACTGGTTCTAATAGTTCCCATCGCCAAGTCAGTGGAGCTTGCAGCAGATTTCTCTCTTTTCAATGTCAAATATGTCAACAAGGATACGTAAAGCATCATTGTTAGAAAAGCTAGTACTCCTGTGAAGATCAATCCGATCTTCGGCATCTTGTTACTCATTATCCATCCCATCAAAGTCGTGCTTAAGAAATATAGGTTGATCCCAATTAAGCAACAGCACAGTAGCCATGAGACAAGACTTACCTACATGTGGTGGAAGCACCAAAAGCAAATGTCATGTACCATGTAGCCAAAAAGCTTTCTAAAAATTGCAATATCTTACAGGTTTGGGGTTCTTGTGGTGACCCATCTTGGCCTCGCTGCTGGTGAACCTGAGGAGAGGAACCAATGCGAATGGCAGCTCGAATGATAAGATCATCTGAACATAAAAAGTGCCATAAGTTGAGTTTAAGAAGTAGTGATGGATTAAAAATTAGAAGTAAATTTATGGTTTGGAATTACAGAAGCAACAATGATAAGTTTTGCAGCTCCCTGAGATCCGCCTATGATGCATGCCACTAAACTTGGAGCAATGGCTATGCACCTTGTGAGTAAGTTTCTCAACCAGACCTTCATCTTCAAATCCAAGAAACCCTGAAAAAAAGTCATGCTTAATGCTTCATTAGTCTCTCTCAATTAAGCTTACTTAAATATTTGTGTCTCTTAAGGGAAAAAGCGATTCATGTATATATCAACAAGTACCTGCATAATGTACTGGCCGGCATATGTTCCTGTAACAGTTGAACTCTGACCAGAAGCAAGCAAAGATATGGCATACAACTTCGAACTCCAGTTGCCAATGGCATTCTATTACACCACCACAAGTCATAATAAAACCATCAGAAAACCCTTTAATCCCCATGTTCTTGTTGGAAGTGAAAGAAATGTTAATGATAATAGAAGAAGAGATATTAAGACCTTAAACAAGAAAGCTGCAGAATTGAGAGAAATATTCTTGCAATGAGCTGCGTTTTCTAAAAAGATATTTAGATCGGAGCACACGCTACCAGTAACAGATACGACTGCCACATTGATGAGAAACGCTAGGAACAATGCTAGCCCGCTTTCTATCAAAAAGTGCTTGCTTGCAATCTAAGTCACAGAGAGAGAGAGAGAGAGAGAGAGGTGCTTTGTTTAATAATATTTTTTTTTTAAAAAAAAAAAATTAGTATAAGATAATAATTGAAAGTTTTAGCCACTTACCCTAATGTCATCATAGGTGCGAGGGATTTTTCTTGATATAACCAATGCTGAGTGAAGAAAAAGATTGTGCCTGTAGTTTGATTAATTATATAAGAACACAGCTTGAGACTGGTTATTTTTGATGGCTCTAACATGACTTATATATATTCTAATACAAAGAGCTTATAAACATGGGAAAACAAATATAACTATTAGAGAGGATTAGGAGTTCATGATGTTGGGCTAGGAATCGGCAGTTATATATGGGTGGAGGAGTAGCACTGTGAAGAAAAAGAAAGGAGAATCAGGGATGTGTATCGATAAATGATTGAGGTTTGTGAGGTGTTTCTAAGCTCACGCCTAGCTAGCTAAGCTCTAACGCAAAAAATGAAACAGATTATTCAATCATTTGGCCTTAGCTAGTTTCAATGTTATCATCCTCCCTGAATTGGTATATGAATATCCTTTTTTACTTTTTATTTTTTATCTTCAGTAAAATGTTTTTATATCCTTTATTGCTAGTTAAAATTAGGGGAAATTATCATTTCTCCTATGAACTATCACGCGATGATCATTTCCCCATCAACTACCAACTTTACATGCATTAGGACCCCATCAAACTACCATTTTGTTACCAAAATCTCCCTTCTGTCAGTTAAGGTCGTTAAGTAGGACGGTCAACCCTGTAAACAGTGTTGTGAATAGTACTTACGCTGTGAACAGTACGGTTGACCGTCCGACTTAATTGCCTTGACTGACGGAAATATGGGGTTTTGGTAATAAAATGGAAGTTTGAAGGGGTTGTAATATAAAGTTGGTAGTTGATGGGAGAAATAGTCATCGCGTGGTAGTTTATTAGAGAAAAAAGGATAATTTCTCCAAAAATTATGTTTAAAATTATTTATATGTTAGTCCACCCAAAAGAAATAAATATGACAAGATGGTGGTGCAGGTGCTGTAACTTTTCACAAGTTTATGAAGAAAAGTAATTTAAACGTCCAGGAAGAACATGTTTAGTGTAAATATATACTCAGGTGTATATATGTACATATATAAGCTTCCCCAAATTATCTAAAGTTAGAAAAGTAGGAGCATGGTGTCTGAAAGTACGGCATGATGAGAGCTCCCAAAAGAGCAATGGCAGCTGAGGTGGCCCCTTTCCCCTCCAATTTGGGAACAAACATTCCGGTGAGGATCCCCTTTGGACTAGGCCTGACGTGAAGCAGTACAGCGAAGAAGCAACCACCCACTACCATTACTAGCACACCAATCACAACCTCCAGCTTCCTTATCTAATTTTACAAACATAAACAAAAACATATATATATCACTAGTAATTCCGATCCAACATGTTAAAGAAAGGAAAAGAGATGTCTATATATGTGTGTGTGTGTGTGTGTGTGTGTGTGAGTAGCTGCAGCAACTAATTACACCATATCGTTGCAGTCCAAGGAGGAGGAGAGTGTTCAATCCAGCCAGCAGGACACCACTCCACATGGGTATTTTAAGGAGTATGTTGAGAGCAAATGCCGTTCCTATCACTGCATGCAAATATATAATTAATATATCACAACATGCAACGTCTATGTACGTACTCATTTCTCTCTCTCTCTCTCTCTCTCTCTCTCTCTCTCTATATATATATATATATGTTAATCGATCATGTAGAAGTACTTAAAAGCCTGTCAATACGTACCTTCAGGGATATCGCTAGCTATAACGGCAACCTCAGCAAGTATCCACAGGCAGTATTTCACTGGAAGAGGGTACTCTTCCTTGCAATGCTCAGCAAGATGCTTTCCTGTAAGCAAATAATATTATATGGTAAACATGATGCGGATGGTTATAACGGCGGCTAGAGTTAATGCTACAATTATATCATTAATTTTTGTTTGTTTGCATGGACTACTTTGAAATAAACATGCAGCTGGTGTTTGAGTAGATCAAGCACAGAGGGAAAACCTGTTGCCACCCCTAAATTTGCAGAACGAGACTGGATTATCAAGGCAAATGTCAGCCCAACTAGCACGATCCATAGCAACTGCTTATATATATAATATAAAATAAATGCACTAGAATCCATAAGAAGAAGAATAAGAAAAGTATATATAAAAAAAAAAAAAAATTAAGAGAAAACTATATTTATCCCTTCAAACTGACTTTCAAACTTGGATTTCCACCCGTCTCTTACAAGCTAGCTACTATTTCGTTGAATTTAAATTAAAAAGGATTGAAACATGGAATACAGACAATACAAATTATAAAACCGCTTATATTCTCTTATGTTTCAGATGTGTAATTAAAGTTTCCCATATATTATTTTAGAAAGAAAAAAAAGGAGAGAATATGGAGGAAAATTACCTCGTATTTATGATCCGCACCAGCTTGTAAATCTGTCTGCACTTCATTTACGTAACAAACAAAGCAGGAAGTCATATATAAGCAAATTAAACCGAACAACCTTTTTTGTATTACAAGGAATTAGAGGAAACAAAAAGTAAAAGTAATAAGAGAGAGAGAGAGAGACAGAGAGAGAGAGGGTGAAATGTAGCATACAGTTTCCGGGGTCAAGATAGGCAACAGAAACAAGAAAACCAGGTCCTACACAACCCAAAAAATTCTTCCATCTAGGGGTCTCTTGTAGCTGAACTTGAGCCATTGATCTTTCAATCTTGCAGTCTTCTACTACTGAACCCGATTATCAAAACTAGTTATCAACGTATCCTATTTATAAACCCAAATAAATAGTTAGGGGGGAGTCCATACGTAAGGTGCAATAATTCAACGTACTACAGCCAAGATTAAAGAATGACCCCGTGTTACACAAACAAGTCAAATCGGTAGCTAGATGGTATTTTCAAGATCATTACGATCATGACAACACATATAGTCAGAATATAAATTAAATTAAATCTACTAGTAAATATTATTTTGATTAATTAGAATATAAATTAAACGATTAAATCCATTTCTTATTGTCAGTGTAATTAAAATGTTAAAATAACTAATTATTTAACTTGAGTTTAAAATGTTAAATTCATACTTTGATTGGTTCCAAAGCTTTTATAAGAGATGTCTATTAAAATGATGTAAAATTTATTTATTTATTTATTTTGATAGGTCCGCACAAGAGGAGGTGAGGGATTCGAACTTATATATTTGATAGGTTCCAAAAGATGGGCATCTTCAAGGTTCTCATCAAAACGTGCTGGCTTTTCCTTATGGAACGGATTGTATCTAATCCAAAA
Organism: Corylus avellana; assembly: GCF_901000735.1. Lineage (NCBI taxonomy): Eukaryota > Viridiplantae > Streptophyta > Magnoliopsida > Fagales > Betulaceae > Corylus > Corylus avellana. Next base: position 2,811,430 of record NC_081542.1, on the reverse strand, counting down.
TCAAAGAGGAATTTGCTTTTCCTGTGGGATGACAAGTTCAACAAGAAATAATAAGTGGTGGCCTTGCTGTAGGGATAAGGTAGACGTGGCTTGGAGTAGAACCGCGGCTTGGACTAGCCTACTAGGAACTATGAATGGCGGTACAAGGTGTGGCGTTGGGTTGAGCCATGGAGGCTAGGGCCGGAGGTGACTGTGAGCATTCTCCCTAGTGTTGGCGAAGGCCGGAACCCGCGGTGTGCAGACATGGGAATTAAGCAGCCGTGTGCACTGCAAATATGGGTTTTATTTTTTATTATTATTTTTTTTTTTACAAAAGGAAAAACAAAATAAACCAAAATAAAGTCCACAGGACTATGGCGTAAGAATGATTTTTACGTGGTTCGGTCTATGATCTACCTCTACAGATAAAGTCCTACAGGCAACATAATGTTTTTATTCTATGAATATCTTTTACAATATATGGTACTCCTATTTATAGGAGAATTAGGGTAAATAAGTTTGGTAATCAAATCAAAGTAATTTGATTACCTTCAAATCTAATTGCAATATTATCATCAAATCGGATTATAAGAGATTATAATCAATTACAATGAAATCAAATCCCCTAATATTCTCTAAAAGTACATAAATGAGATAATTAGGTTGTTAGCTGTTACTTTCATGATCACGTACAATAATTGAGTACTGCCAAAAAGGACACCCCATATATAGTGCATAAATGAGATAATTAGATTGTTAGCTTTTACTTTCATGATCAAGATATAGAGAATTGGAAGCTACTAATGGTGTACTCAATCTAACCACTAATCATTAACCACTTTTTTTAAAAAAATATATAGTTTTATTATATCTATATTTCATATAATATATATAGTTTTATTATTATATATTTATTTGTATGTTGTGTACAAGACTACAAGTGAAGTGATGATTTACAAGAATTGTTGTAATTTTATTTGTATTATATGTTGTGTAGATTCGTAGAAGGTGATCAATAAGGATTTTGGTATATTGCAATTTTTAAAGCTAAAATGGCCATGAAAAGGGAAAAAAAAAATTTGTTTAAAGTGAGCCCAAAATTGGTCTAAAACCAGCCAAAAAAAAAAAAAAAGCCCAATAAAAGGCCCAAAAAAAACAGTTAGTAAAAAAACGGTTATTCGGATGCGATTAGTAAAATTTATTAACGGCTTTTTCACCCATAATAATTAATTAAGTTTATCTTACCACAAACAATGCTATGTACTAACCTTTCATTCGCATTTCGTCTGGATGAACAAAAATTTTCTTTACAAAAAGTGGATAGGATTGGAGGATCAATCCGATCCCATAGCACTACTCCACTTTTTGTAAAGGAAAATCCTTTCCACCCGAATAAATTGTTGGTACATTAATGCATTACTCTTTTATCATGCTTACTTCGCACTAGTAATTGTTACCGTATGAGAAAATTGGCAATCTGTTACAACGTTGTCCGGAATGTACTGTCAGCATTAATCGACAAGTTTTCATGTGCCAAGTTTACCGGATTGACATTATTTAGTACTCGATCGGAGACCAATCTCTCCTCTCACATGTATGCGTAGCAGTGCAGTGCTGATTATTGCTCCACCCAAAAACAGCTGGAAGCTTTGTAAGCTTCATCATCGACAGACGACAATAAAGCAACGAGTATTAATGGCAACAGCTAGCAAATTATTTGTTTGCTGGCGCGCCCATGATATCCAATATTCTTCGAGTTCATCAATGTTTGAAATAATGATGAGATAGAAATAATAGTGGAAGTAAAAGAAAAAGGGAAGCCATAAGAATCCAAACAAATGAACTCAGAAAATTTTTTAAACTGACAGTGAGTGACCGATAAAAAAGAGAAAATTGCATTTCTTTAATTTAAAAACTCTTGCCACATCAATTTGAAAATTTTTTTGAGTTCATTTGTTTGCCTCCTTAACACTTCTCAAGAAAAAAATAATATAAAAAATATATGGGTGGTTTTAGGGACGAAACCACCCCTTAGCTTGGGGGCCAGCCCCCCCAAGCCATAGGGTGGTCCCCAATTTTTTTTTTTTATTATTTATTTATTTTTTATTTTTAATATACCTTTAAAAATTAACTTTCGCCTCCCAAGATTTTTTTTCTTTTTTTTTTATTAAAAAATTTTGCCCCCCCCAAACAAAACATTCTAGTTCCGCCCTTGGACCCGGACCTTTGTTTCCACACAATTAACTAACAAACATGTCTCATAATAGTAGATATAAATGTTCTCTCACCTATTTTTATTTTTCTTTTTTTACGTGTCCATATAAAGGGAGAGAAGAGGAAAATGAAAATTAGACCTAATAACTTCATGAAAGCGTAGTTTGTAACGGATTGAATTAATTCTAGAGTACTTCTCCCACCTATTTCAAGCTATCGTACACCAAAAAATTTCACCGAACTCGTAATTCTACCATTCACAATTTAACCTAACCAGCTACTTATTTACAATGGTATCTCTGAATGTATCCTTATCTTTTTCTTCTCTTATTTGTGGCTACAATAAACAGTAAAGAAAGACTCCACCCCATTTGCTTAGAGGAGGCTTTGTTTGGCAAATTTTTTTCTTTAGACACTGTACTTGATGTAGATTGATGTGAAGAAAAAAAATAAATAAATAAAATAAAAAAAGGTAAGTAAAGCAGCGTGTCGCATGTGGATCCATGACATAGATGGGATAAATGATTGATCAGATAGTGCATCATTAGTAGGATGACTCACAATATTTTGCAGAGTCAATGAGTGATAATTAATCTTATCTCTTTGTCTGGCAAGGCCTTTCCTTTTCTTTTGTTATTGTTCATCACAATTTCTCAAAAAAATTAACATCAAAACATTTTAACTTTATTTTTTTTTTTTTTTTTTTTTCACTTTTTATATCATATCATTCATTTTTTATTATTATTCAAATAAAAAAATCACTACAAAACAAAACTTTTTTTTTCACTTTTTTATACCAAACACTTTTACTTAGGCCTGGGTATCGGTCAAAACGGTCCGGTTAAGGACCTTATCGGTTATTAACCGATAATTTTCGGTTAAACGGTTTATTAACCGATACCGAACCAATAAGAATTTTAACCGATAATTTCGGTTAAAACGGTACACGGTTAAACGGTCCGGTTAAACCGGTTAACCGATTTAACCGATAGCTTTATATTGATTTATTTTGTTGGGCCAAAAACCAAAAATGAGTTTTTTTGACTTTTGAGAGCCCAAATACTTTTTGTTGGGCTAAAATAATTTATTAAAAATGAGTTATTTTATGGACCAAATACTTTTTGTTGGGACCCAAATATTTGTTTTTTGGGCTAAAAATTGAAGCTTTTTTATATTGATCCACTTCAACTTTTTTTTTTTAAAAAAAAAAAATATTATAAAATACATTTTTCCAAAGCAAATGGACTAATTAACATAATGAATGCTAATTAGACTAGCAAAACTAGTTAATGAAAAATGCTTTTACCAAAGGCAAAGAAATCCCATCAAATGCCATCACTTAAAAAAAAACATCAAACCTACCCAAACCCAAATTAA
>NC_081542.1:2797887-2807760 GCF_901000735.1 Corylus avellana | reverse complement strand
CACTAATCATATATTAACCACTTTTTTAAAAAATATATATAGTTTTATTATATCTATATTTCATATAATATATATAGTTTTATTATTATATATTTATTTGTATGTTGTGTACAAGACTACAAGTGAAGTGATGATTTACAAGAATTGTTGTAATTTTATTTGTATTATATGTTGTGTAGATTCGTAGAAGGTGATCAATAAGGATTTTGGTATATTGCAATTTTTAAAGCTAAAATGGCCATGAAAAGGGAAAAAAAAAATTTGTTTAAAGTGAGCCCAAAATTGGTCTAAAACCAGCCAAAAAAAAAAAAAAAGCCCAATAAAAGGCCCAAAAAAAACAGTTAGTAAAAAAACGGTTATTCGGATGCGATTAGTAAAATTTATTAACGGCTTTTTCACCCATAATAATTAATTAAGTTTATCTTACCACAAACAATGCTATGTACTAACCTTTCATTCGCATTTCGTCTGGATGAACAAAAATTTTCTTTACAAAAAGTGGATAGGATTGGAGGATCAATCCGATCCCATAGCACTACTCCACTTTTTGTAAAGGAAAATCCTTTCCACCCGAATAAATTGTTGGTACATTAATGCATTACTCTTTTATCATGCTTACTTCGCACTAGTAATTGATACCGTATGAGAAAATTGGCAATCTGTCACAACGTTGTCCGGAATGTACTGTCAGCATTAATCGACAAGTTTTCATGTGCCAAGTTTACCGGATTGACATTATTTAGTACTCGATCGGAGACCAATCTCTCCTCTCACATGTATGCGTGGGAGTGCAGTGATGATTATTGCTCCACCCAAAAAGAGCTGGAAGCTTTGTAAGCTTCATCATCGACAGACGACAATAAAGCAACGAGTATTAATGGCAACAGCTAGCAAATTATTTGTTTGCTGGCGCGCCCATGATATCCAATATTCTTCGAGTTCATCAATGTTTGAAATAATGATGAGATAGAAATAATAGTGGAAGTAAAAGAAAAAGGGAAGCGATAAGAATCCAAACAAATGAACTCAGAAAAAATTTTAAATTGACAATGAGTGACAGATAAAGGAGAGAAAATTGCATTTTTTTTAATTTAAAAACTCTTGCCACATCAATTTGAAAATTTTTTTGAGTTCATTTGTTTGGCTCCTTAACACTAAAAAAAAAAAATAATATAAAAAATATATGGGTAGTTTTAGGGACGAAACCACCCCTTAGCTAGCTTGGGGGCCAGCCCCCCCAAGCCATAGGGTGGTCCCCAATTTTTTTTTTTTAATATACCTTTAAAAATTAACTTTTACCTCCCAAGATTTTTTTTTTTTTTTTATTAAAAAATTTTGCCCCCTCAAACAAAACGTTCTAGTTCCGCCCTTGGTCCCGGACCTTTGTTTCCACACAATTAACTAACAAACATGTCTTATAATAGTAGATATAAATGTTCTCTCACCTATTTTTATTTTTCTTTTTTTACGTGTCCATATAAAGGGAGAGGAGAGGAAAATGAAAATTAGACCTAATAACTTCATGAAAGCGTAGTTTGTAACGGATTGAATTAATTCTAGAGTACTTCTCCCACCTATTTCAAGCTATCGTACACCAAAAAATTTCACCGAACTCGTAATTCTACCATTCACAATTTAACTTAACCAGCTACTTATTTACAATGGTATCTCTGAATGTATCCTTATCTTTTTCTTCTCTTATTTGTGGCTACAATAAACAGTAAAGAAAGACTCCACCCCATTTGCTTAGAGAAGGCTTTGTTTGGCAAATCCTTTTCTTTAGACACTGGATGTAGATTGATGTGAAAAAAAAAAAAAAAAAAAAAAGTAAAAAGTGTTTGGTATAAAAAAATGAAAAAAATGATATAAAAAAAGAAAAGTTTTTAGTGATTTTTTATTCGAATAATAATAAAACGAATGATAATATAAAAAAGTAAAAAAAAAAAAAAAGTTAAAGCTTTTGATGTTGATTTTTTTGAGAAATTGGATGAAAAAATAACCAAAAAAAAAGAAAAGGAAAGGCCTGCTGACAAAGAGATAAGATTAATTATCACTCATTGACTCTGGTAAAATATTGTGAGTCATCTACTAATGATGCACTGTCTGATCAATCATTTATCCCATCTTATGTCATGGATCCACATGACACGTATACCTTTGGTGTTTCCTAGCCGTTTGCCAATGATCTCAAAAAAAAAATAAAAAAAATCATATACTATTTCTTTTAAAATCAACCTGTAGAACCACCACTTGGCTAGGAGATGGTTCCTGAGCCATGAGGTAGTTTCCAATTTTATTTTATTTTATTTTTAATATACCTTTAAAAATTAATTCCCCCCTCCCTCCCCCCCCTTGATTTTTTTTTTTTTTTTTTTTTAATTTTGCCCCCCAAATAAAACGTTCTAGTTCCGCCCCTAGGTGATTTGATGTTAGACACTTACATCCACTACTCAGTCAGAATAGCTTCTAAGGACTATATTGTGCTCATTGACTTGATATATTTGTCTACAATAGAAAAGCTCATATTTATAAGGTCATGCATAAATACAAATATAGTAATCAAATCTCTTTAATTTAATTATAATCCCAATATTATATTACAATTAACCTATAAATAAAGAATATTTCAATATCAACCTACTTATTAGAGCATTCCTTGCAACCTCACAAAAACCATTTTTTGGTTATTTTGGTGAGGTAATTTAACAAAAGTGACTAAAATCCTCCATTTTCAGCCTTACCATTTAACCCAAAATAGATGGTAAGTGAACAGTACTCACTATCTTTAGTAAATACTATTCACTCACCAAATGAATAAAAAATAATATAGCTTTTCTCTTTCCTTCCATATTCTTTGAATATATATATATATATAAAAGAATATTTAAATGGATTAGTGAAAGTTGATAATTAAAATAGTGAGCTTGCTAAGTGTGCTTTAAAAAAGTGGGTAGTTAAAATAGAGAGAAAAATGTACTTTTGGTTATTTTGGTGAGTAAAATTTGCTTAGGATGCTAGGAATGCTCTTATAGAATATATGAAAAAAGTATTATATTCTCTCTATATTCTAATTTCTAACAATAAAAAAGAAACGACAAGCCTTTTTTTTTTTTTTTAGGATTGCCCATTCTATCTTCCTTTTGGACCAGGAATGGGAAAGATCTTCTTTTGTAACCATTTTCCTTAATCAATTAGGAAAAAAAAAATAATAATAAGAAACGACAAGCTTAACTTACGCTTTTTGGTTGACAAGAACACAAGGTCGATAAAGATAGATCATGTACGTAGGTCTTTCTCAAAATAATCAATACAGAATCAAAGTAGTTACCTATAAATATTAGTATGAAAAGGACTAAAGGAGAGGAGAAATTACCTATAATCAGAGACGGAGGGAGGGGGGACCGGTGTGGGCCATGGTCCCCCCCAAAATAAGGAAAAAAATATTAAAAGTAAAAAAAATAATAAAAAAAATTAAAAAAGTAAAGTTAAAGTTTTAATTTTAATTATTTGGCCCCCTAAAAAAAAAAAAAAAAAAAAAATTGGCCCTATTTTTAATTTTGTTGGCCCATACCCACTAAGTTTTTTTATTTTTAGCCCTTACTTTCAAATGTCCACTTTTTTTTGCCTTTACGGTAGTCTTTATTTCATAAAAAACAACCAAAATAATTTTTTTTTATAAAAAAAATTTGGTTGGCCCCCTCCAATAAAATTTCCTGGCTCCGTCCCTACCTATAATACAGGGCAAATGGGGAGTCTGAGACCAGAAGTTCCAAGTTAATCAAAGGCTGCTAGACATGCAATGCATGTGCTATTGAGGGTGATGGCATTACAAGAAAATGAGATAAAGCCCGCGTTTCCAATTCCAACGTTCAGGGAAAACATGGTACTTTCTTTTGTTGAAAACCCAATCCATTCAACTTCCTTTTGAATATCTCTGCAACTTGTAGTCCATGGCATGCAACTTGCTAACGTCATACTCTGATCAATTAATATTTGAAGGAATTGTTGTAATCGCTCATAAAATTTGATGCTGATGATCTTAGCCCAATTGTTGGATAGTTGGACGTATGCTCATCGGTCTACAACTCCCCTCTCCCTCTAATTATTGCTAACAGATGATCATAAACAGAGAGCGTAGATCATTTTGCTACAACTCTGTTAGAAGTTGACTTGAACGATCCGTTAGAAGTTAACTCGAGCCAAGTCTAGACAAAATGCTTCATTAGATAGAGGTCTGCCCGCTGAGCGGATCCATCTCATGTAAAATACTTTCAGGGCTCTTCTAATTTTGGCAACAAAACAATTCCATCCATTTTGAGTTCTTTCTTGATTAATTTGGTACACTTTTTGATATTTAGACTTTCAATATTTTTTTATGATTTTTCATTTTTTAGAAATTTGTCCATCTATAGATTATTCTTAGCATTTATAAGTTCATGCCTTTCTAAGCTTTGATTAAAGTTATAATTAAGTTGAGAACTTTTGTATTGAGAGGCTCAATTTTTGACGAATCGAAAAATTGCGAATTTTTTTCTCTTTCAGAACTGTTTTGTTAGCTTGTTAGAATTTTAATTAGGATTGAAGACACACACACTATATATATATATAATATTTTTTTTCCCTTTTTTCCAGTTAATTGCATGGCAAACGAAAAAACGCAAGCAACTACTCCGACAATGAAGAGCGTAGAGTACTGGGCAACAGTTGCCCCTCATGCACAACAGTTTGACGCATATTGCAGGAGATACAACAAACAATCACTTAGTCTGCGATTAGCGGCAACGGTAATCACAATCCCAACTAAAATCGTGCCACGGAATTCATGTGTCATAAGTGCCAAGTAGGAGAAGGTAAGAAATTTTCCAATAAATGCGTGGTTCATATGCAACATGATATTTAGTGTGATTTTATTCTAATTTCTTATTCTTGATATATAGCAAGAATAAATAAGGTAAAATTCTTATTGATGGTCTTGGCCTAGCCTATAAATATAGAGTCGGTGTATTCCTTCAATAAGGCATTAGTAGGCATAAGTTAAAAGATACCTCTCGGCTAAAATTTATTTCAAATTTCTGATGCTAACGCTGTTGAGCAAATATAAATAGAGATAATTTTGAATCCTTTCAGCCGAGTATTTTAACGTAATATATTTTTTTGGATGCTAAAAGTTCCCTCTTGCGTACGTTGACTTCGTGCGCCAAACTACCCAGCGCAACCTGCTTAATTAAGTTGTAGCCTGGCCTGCCTCCCCTTGTTTTCTTGATGATCAATCTGATATTCATAAAACCTTGTAAATTAAGAATTCTTAGGTAGATTTTAGGGTAAAGAGCCGGAAATTTAGGGTAAAACTAGGATTCTTGATCAATCTGATCAATGATCCGACTCAAACTCATTGGTTCTCTAGTTGCTGCTCAAATCTGAACCCCTCCTGTCCCTGGATCCACTGGTTCTAATAGTTCCCATCGCCAAATCAGTGGGGCTTGCAGTAGATTTCTCTCTTTTCAATGTCAGGTATGTAAACAAGGATACGTAAAGCATCATTGTTAGAAAAGCTAGTACTACGCCTGTGAGGATCAATCCGATCTTCGGCATCTTGTTACTCATTATCCATCCGATCAAAGTCGTGCTTAAGAAATATAGGTTGATCCCAATTAAGCAACGGCACAGTAGCCATGAGACAAGACTTACCTACATGTGGTGGAAGCACCAAAAGCAAATGTCATGTACCATGTAACCAAAAAGCTTTGTACAGATTGCAAAATCTTACTAGTTTGGGGTTCTTGTGGTGACCCATTTGGCCTCGCTGCTGGTGAACCTGAGGAGAGGAACCAATGCGAATGGCAGCTCGAATGATAAGATCATCTGAACATAAAAAGTGCCATAAGTTGAGTTTAAGAAGTAGCGATGGATTAAAAATTAGAAGTAAATTTTTGGTTTGGAATTACAGAAGCAACAATGATAAGTTTTGCAGCTCCCTGAGTTCCGCCTATGATGCATGCCACTAAACTTGGAGCAATGGCTATGCACCTTGTCAGTAAGTTTCTCAACCAGAGCTTCATCTTCAAATCTAAGAAACCCTGAAAACAAGTTATGCTTAATGCTTCATTAGTCTCTCTCAATTAAGCTAGTCTAAATATTTGTGTCTCTCTTCGGGGAAAAAACGGTTCATATGTCAACAAGCACCTGCATAATGTACTGGCCCGCATAAGTTCCTGTAACAGTTGAACTCTGACCAGAAGCAAGTAAGGATATAGCATACAATTTTGAACTCCAGTTGCCAAGGGCATTCTAATACACCACCACAACAAGTCATACCAAACCATCAGGAAACCCTTTCCCATGTTCTGGTTGAATGCAAAACAAATGTTAATGATAATGGAATAAGTCAAGAGATATTAAGACCTTAAACAAGAAAGCTGCAGAATTCAGAGAGATATTCTTGCAATGAACTGTGTTTTCTAAAGAGATATTTGGATCGGAGCACACGCTACCAGTAACAGATAGGACTGCCACATTGATGAGGAACGCTAGGAACAACGCTAGCCCGCTTTCTATCAAAAAGTGCTTGCTTGCAATCTAAGTCAGAGAGAGAGAGAGAGAGAGAGGTGCTTTGTTTAATTTTTTTATTTTTTTAATTAGTGGAAGACAATAATTGAAAGTTTTAGCCACTTACCCTGATGTCATCATAGGTGCAATGGATTTTTCTTGATATAACCAATGCTGAGTGAAGAAAAAGATTGTGCCTGTAGTTTGATTAATTATATAAGAACACAACTTGAAATTGGTTATTTTTGATGGCTCTAATACGACTTATATATTCTAATACAAAGAGCTTATAAACATGGGAAAACAAATATAACTATTAGAGAGGATTAGGAGTTCATGGTGTTGGGCTAGGGATCGGAAGTTATATATGGATGGAGTATAGTAGCACTGTGAAGAAAAAGAAAGGAGAATCAGGGTTGTGTATCGGTAAATGATTGAGGTTTGTGAGGTGTTTCCAAGCTCACGCCTAGCTAGCTAAGCTCTAACGCAAAAAATGAAACAGATTATTCAATCATTTGGCCTTTAGCTAGTTTCAATGTTTTCATCCTCCCTGAATTGGTATATGAATATCCTTTTTTACTTTTTATTTTTTATCTTAAGTAAAAAAATTTTATATCCTTTATTGCAGGTTAAAATTAAGGAAAATTATCATTTCTCTCCATGAACTACCACGTGATGACCATTTTTTCTCATTAACTACCAACTTTACATTACGACCCCATCAAACTACCATTTCGTTACCAAAACCCTCATTCTGTCAGTCAAAATCATTAATTTGAATGGTCAACCCTGTAAACAGTATCTATGCCATGAACAATGTCATGGACAATGTCGTAAACAGTATAGTTGACCGTTCGACTTAACGGCCTTGACTAACGGAAATGAGGTTTTGGTAACGAAATGATAGTTTAATAGGGTCGTAATGTAAAGTTGGTAGTTGATGGTGGGAAATGGTCATCGCGTGGAAGTTTATCAGGGGAAAGGATAATTTCCCAAAAAATTATGTTTAAAATTATATATATGTTAGGGACCTTGATACACAGCACACGACGTGTTGTGCACACCTGTGTAAATTTTTTTTTTTAATTATAAAAAAAATAAAATAAAATAAAATTTGCACACTGCATGCTGCTCTTTTACTTCACTCATATGTTAGTCCACGGTGCTGTAACTTTTCACAAGTTTATGAAGAAAAGTAATTTAAACGTCCAGGAAGAACATGTTTAGTGTAAATACTCGATCGGGTGTATATACGTGTATATATATAAGCTTCCCCAAATTATTTAAAGTTAGATAAGTAGGAGCATGGTGTGTGAAAGTACGGCATGATGAGAGCTCCCAAAAGAGCAATGGCAGCTGAGGTGGCCCCTTTCCCCTCCAATTTGGGAACAAACATTCCGGTGAGGATCCCCTTTGGACTAGGCCTGGCGTGAAGCAGTACAGCGAAGAAGCAACCACCCACAACCATTACTAGCACACCAATCACAACTTCCAGCTTCCTTATCTAATTTTACAAACATAAACAGAAACATTTATATATCACTAGTAATTCCGATCCAACATGTTAAAGAAAGGAAAAGAGATGTATATATATGTGTGTGTGTGTGTGTGTGTGAGTGAGCTGAGTGTGAGTAGCCGCAGCAACTAATTGCACCATATCGTTGCAGTCCAAGGAGGAGGAGAGTGTTCAATCCAGCCAGCAGGACACCACTCCACATGGGTATTTTAAGGAGTACGTTGAGAGCAAATGCCGTTCCTATCACTGCATGCAAATATATATATAATTAATATATCACAACATGCAACGTCTATATACGTACTCATTTCTCTCTCTCTCTCTCTCTCTCTCTCTCTCTCTATATATATATATATATATATAAGTTAATCGATCATGTAGAAGTTAAAAGCCTGTCAATATATACGTACCTTCCGGGATATCGCTAGCTATAACGGCAACCTCAGCAAGTATCCACAGGCAGTATTTCACTGGAGGAGGGTACTCTGCCTTGCAATGCACAGCAAGATGCTTTCCTGTAAGCAAATAATATTATATGGTAAACATGATGCGGATGGTTATAAAGGCGGCTAGAGTTAATGTTACAACTGATATCATTTTTTGTGTTTTTTTGCATGGATTAGTTTGAAATAAACATGCAGCTGGTGTTTGAGTAGATCAAGCACAGAGGGAAAACCTGTAGCCACCCCTAAATTTGCAGAACGGGACTGGATTATCAAGGCAAAGGTCAGCCCAACTAGCACGATCCATAGCAACTGCTTATTTAATATAAAATAAACGCACTATATAATCCATAAGAAGAAGAATAAGAAAAGTATATATCCAAAAAATATTAAAGAGTAAATTATTATTTATCCCTTCTAATTGACTTCCAAACTTCAATTTTCCACACTTATCTCTTTCAAGTTTAAATTAAAAATGATTGAAACATGGAATACAAACACTACAAATTTTTAAACTTTAAGGTTAGGATTGTAAAACAGATATCTCAGATGTATAATTATAGTTTCCTGTATATTAAAAAAAAAATTAAAAATTAAAAAAATTAAAAAAAAAAAAAGAAAGAAAAAAAGAAAGAAAGGAGAATATGGAGGAAAATGACCTCGTATTTATGGTCTGCACCAGCTTGTAAATCTGTCTGCACTATTTTTACGTAACAAACAAAGCAGGAAGTCGTATATAAGCAAAACCGAACATTCTTTTTTGTCATACAAGGAATTAGAGGAAACAAAAAGTAAAAGTAATAAGAGAGAAGAGGGTGAAATGTAGCATACAGTTTCCCGGATCAAGATAGGCAACAGAAACGAGAAAGCCAGGTCCTACATAACCCAAAAAATTCTTCCATCTAGGGGTCTCTTGTATCTGAACTAGAGCCATTGATCTTTCAATCTTGCAGTACTCTTGTACTACTGAACCCGATTATAAAAACTAGTTATGTACTTATCTTATTTATAGACCCAAATAAATATTACATCAGGGGGAGCATGTGGGGTACGTATAATAATTCAGCACTGCCCAGAAGGATATTTTAGTACTGTTAAATTATCATTTGTCTCAAAAGTTTAAGTTGATAAGAAGAGATAAATTTAATCATTTAATAATTACTTTAACACTCCCTCACGTGTTGGCTCAAATTTTCTTTTAATAGGTGATGCATAATACGTGAAATATTTAATTTAATTAAATGGAGGTGATTTGACAGAGTTAAAGTTTGATCTCATTACCTTTGGCTCTGATACCGTCTGGGGGTGGCCGAAACCACCCCCAGCCCCTTGGGGGTGGTCCGGCCACCCCCAAATGCACCGTTCCCC
>NC_081542.1:2786694-2796653 GCF_901000735.1 Corylus avellana | reverse complement strand
TTTTTAATATTTTGCTTAAAAAAAAAAAAAAAATTTAAACTGATAAAGTCAGCCACATGTCAGTCTGCACTGTAGCTAAAACAGTGCCGTTCCAATTACAGTGCGGGGCTCTTCCTTTGGCAAACATAGCTTATTTTTCTCTGCTCGAGAATCTATGAAAGCAAAAGACAACGAAGCAATATGTAGGACATTTATTTTACAACATTGTCCGGAATGTACAGTCAGCATTAATCGACAAGTTTTCACGTGCCAAGTTTACCGGATTAAAATAATCTGTTCTATTACCGCATTAATTGTCCGGAGGATGAGTATTAATGGCAATAGCGAATTTTTTGTTCGCTGCCGCCCCCATGGGCCATGATCCAATCTTCTATATATATATATATATATATCATCAAAAAGAAGCGACAAGCTTTCACTGTTTGGTTGACAAGAACATAAAGTTGATAAAGATAGATCACGCTTTCACCGTTTGGTTGACAAGAACATAAAGTTGATAAAGATAGATTATGCAATGCGTGTGCTATTGAGGAACGGATAGAATCTCCTAATATTTAATGGTTTGTGTTTGATAAAGGAATAGGTTGGACCAGACTCAGAAACTTAAAAAGTTCCTCTCAAAATTAATTTTAATATTTTTACTTTTTACATCATATTAATTATTTTTTATTATTATTCAAATAAAAAAATTATTACAAAACAATTTTTTTCTTTTTTTACTTTTTTATACAAAATATTTTTATTTTTTTCTCACATTAATTAAATATGTTATAATTTCAATCCACTTTTTCAAGCTTTTTGCCAAACACCCTCAAATCTTGTATTGTTAAATCTTACACATTCTTTGTATCTAAGGGTTCATAAGGTGTCAGCTGTCTATTGTATTATCGAGGAGACAAAGGCTTTCAAATTTCAGAACGAAAACGTTGAGCGCTCAAATTTAAAAATAAAGGACGCTTCTTCTCCTCTCCAATTCTTCTTCCTCACGTCAAGAAGAAAAGAAAAAAAAAAAAAAAAATCCCAACTTTTCCTAGTAGTCCTCATCTCATGCCATGCCGGCCTTCAGCAGTCCCATGGACAACTCCTCACACCCCTCCTACGCCGCTACTCATGCATGAGGTAGCTAAACACGTCTTCGCATGGGTCCCGGGTTCTACGTGTAGAGAGAGAAATCAGAGTGGAAGAAGAGAAAGAATGAGGAGAATAAAAAAAAATTGAAGGTGTATCTCTCTCCCCCTTGTTATTATTTTTCTCTCATCGCACTGTTAAATCTTCCTTCCTCTTCTCTGTTTTTGTTCAAGAATAGACTATTGTTTATAGTTGTTTTGAATTCGAAAATACCCATGAAGTTTGTAGTTCTTTTGAGACACCCATTAGGTGATTTAGCTAAATTTCCTCAAAATTTTTCAAGTTTAGATGGATTATGGAAAATTTTGGGCATAACCGAAACCCCTTTTTATTCATGATTTGGTACTGTTCAAAGGGTGTTTTTAAAAATGTCTCAATTGTTTTTGAAAATCGGATTGAGGGTAGTATTGGAATGATCGATTTGCATATTGGTGTGTGGTTAAGTTTTGTAGACTTTGAAGGCAGGAAAAATAAATGGAATTCAGTGGGTTGTTGTATTGATTTGCCAAAGGATCTCTCATTTTATATGCTGTGTTGTTGATGGTTGGGAGAAGGTTTTACTTATAATTTTGATGTCTGTCTTTCTGGTATTGGCTTACTTTTTACTATGAAGGGTTTATTTGTCCTGGGGGTTCAATTATTTTCCCTGTTCTTTACCATATTATTGCAAGTTTAATCCTAAGGTAATTACCAGTTATCCAGAGCAAGAAGTGGAGCATGGAGCATACAGACACAGTCATCATTTAAGTGGTAGAAAGAAGAGAACTAAAGAAATTACTCAGTTAAAGTAGAAAGAAGTAAATCCTTGCCGGCCTAAAAATAACCAAAACCATCTAATTAAAAATCCTTGCCGCCCCTTTCATCAATATTCTTCTCTGGTTGTTCCTTACAGGTTGTTGATTAACTATATTTGTTTAATTTCATATAGAATCCATGCTGAGATAGGGATGACAAGGACTTTTCTTTAGATGATAAGAGAAGATTCAACTATGTTCATTAATTTGGCTTTAAGAAAATCAAGGAAAATGTCCCCACCTTACCTTGTTCAGCTGCATAACGACAACTTCAACAAGCGGGAGTATGTTGTCCAAATGTTGATTAAGAATGACCTTTGACAATGCAATTAATCATCTATCATTCAGCGGTAATTATCTGTGCTAAAGTTATGCAGAGGAGCATTGTAAGGAACTGAGGAAAATTTAGTTCTTTTGAAGTTCGATTGAGCTTGCCGGTGGTGGCTATGAGTAATCTCATATTGCCAGAAAAAATTGGATGTCTTTTGCGACAACTTTAACGATTTCTTGTACTACAATTCTGCTCGCGTGTGTATATATATATAAAAGATGAACCTTGTTATCATGTTGCCGAAGTAAAGAAATGTCTACAACTAAAAACCAGTGTCGTTTATTCAAAAGAATGGTTATCAATTTGTGTGCATTTGTATCCAAATTTGAATAGCATTGCTACTAATATAATTTTGAAGAGTATTATCCCGACCATCAACCATCAACAACACAACAAATAAAATCTTCTTTATGATGTTGTCGGCCTGAATTGGAGTATTATTTTGTAGTGCCCAATTTGCACAAATAGCATAATAGAATTAGCGGCAATATGGTATTGATGTCATAAAATCAAAGAGCATAATAGAATGAAAAATAAAATTTGCATTATTGCATATTCAAATCTAATCCAAACACGCTTACACGATGATAGAATTATCAGCAGTAATATTTAGAATTATCTCACAAAGCTTAGTATTTATTCACAAACTGTAATTAGTTTATCAATCTCGTCTTAATTCAAGTCATTTATATATCTAAAACGACCATACATTCTATGCATACTCATGATCAGAAATTCTTGAATTATTGAGCAACAAGCGGGGTGGATCTGAAAAAGGGAACCACTTTTGCAAGCAAACGCTTTGACAAGCTCAATTGATAATTTGCAAATACAACATCAAATATAGGAAAATCATACCACACCATCTTCTTCATTGTCGCCACAGTCCCCCTATCAAATGCAACACAAAACAATGAATTAGAAATATAGTTTAGATATTCACACCAATAGAGCAAAACATAAGAAAAGAGAAAATAAAAATAATAACCAAGTCTCCTAATTTATTTATTTATTTTTAGGGAAAATTCACTTTACCCCCCTGAAGTTTCAGGAGTTTTTTAATTCGAACTCTAATGTTTAAAAATTAGCAATGTACCCCCCCCTAATGTTTCAAAAAATTTCAATTCAGACCTTCTGTTACTAATTTTCGTCTAATTGGACGGAAATCATCATACATGTGTCTTACGTAGGATTTTGATGCGTTCTATTCCAATTTTGCCTTCATTAAAACCTATAAAATTATGTAATTACCCTCAATTTTATAGGTTTTAATGAGGGTAATTACGTAATTTCATAGGTTTTAATGAGAGCAAAATTAGAATAGAGGGCATTAAAATCTCACGTGAGTCGCATGTGAGATGATTTTCGTCAAATTAGACGGAAATTAGTAATGAAGAGTCTGAATTGAAAATTTTTGAAACATTATGGGGGTACATTGCCAATTTTTAAACATTGGGGTTCGAATTGAAAAATTCCTGAAACTTCAGGAGGGGTAAAGTGAATTTAACTTTTATTTTTAACTGGATTTATGCTATCCTGTCATTCAGAAAAGGCTAACAAAATACTGTCAGGGTATACTTTGTTGTGTACGATATTGATTACTTGGTTATTGAATTTAACCTCCCACACATAAGATGAGCTCTTGTTCTGGGTATGATCAAACTTGACTCAAACATTTTCATAGAAAATTTTCATGTGCACTATAAGCTGCAAATAATTTCTACTTTGTACATTAAATGCAAACTTGAACAAATAATTTCTACTTTGTACGTACCAATTTCCCTAACTATTTACATCAAAATAAACATTACGAATTCCAGTGCTTTGAACTTTTATCCATTCTAGGTGTTGAAAAGTTTTCATTCCACAAGCAAGACAAGATACATAGCTCAATAACATCTGCAAAACCAACTTCTCCCAACTCCATGGACAGTGTTTTGCAATATGCATGATGATAAGTCGGCAATTGAAAAATCTACTTGCAAAAAACAGAATGCCTAATCTCCATCACTTACTACCCAGGGGTCAAAATTGGCCTCTTCTTAGTTTGTCCCCTTCCTCCAGCAATCACTTCTTTGATAACCATTGCATTGAAACTTGGAGCTTTTTGTAGCTAGCTAGATATATATGGATGAGAACCTTTCTCTAATAATTCAAACCAACAAAAAGCTCAAAACCAAAATCCCATAGCTAATAATGAATAGTTGTGACGCCCTGGCCATGGAAAATCAGAATTAGCATTATCAGAACAATTTAAAGCCCTTGTTCTTCCAACAAATAAAGAGGGGGCCTTTTTCCCACACAGTTTATGGCCGATTCCTCAGCCATCGCTTGCCGACACTAACCAACCAGATTTAACCAAAAACCCATCACCATCGTCTCACTAATTTCAAAGCACAGCATGCACCTTATGTAAAAAGTAAAAATCATTTTCGCAATACCTTGACAAGCAGACACTGAAAATTGGAACGAACCCAAGCACCGCAATCAGAAGCTGGCAACTCCTCGAAAGGCCTCTACGCCTCTACGGTCACCATAGAGCTCATCATAGTTACTTTCCTCTTCGATCACGCCCCAATGGGGCCAGCGCTTGTCGTTCCGCTTTCAGTTGCGCTTCCTGCCGGAGCCAAATCAAAAGGTGACAGAGAAGCGGCTGGCGGACGAGGTGTGTGAGTGGCGATCATTGGAGGGGAAGAAGAAGAAGGGGAGAGGAGAGGAAGCGATCTTTGTTTATAAATTTGAGCGCTCAGCGTTTTCGTTTTGAAATTTGAAAGCCTTTTGTCTCATCAATAACGCATATTATGAACCCTCAGATGCAAGGAACAGGTAAGATTTGACAATATGAGATTCTCATATTTTTGGAAATATGAGGAGATTCGGATCCGTGCTATTGAGGGTGATGGCATGCAACTTGCTAACGTCATGCTCTGATCAATTAATATTAGAAGGAATTGTTTGTTGTACATAATCTCTCATAAAAATTGTTGGTGATCTAAGCCCAACTGTTGGAAAGTTGGACGTATATACGCTCATCTACAACTCCCTTCTCCCTCTGATTATTGTTAACGGATGATAAACGGAGATTCTGTTAGAAGTTGACTTGAACGACCCGTTAGAAGTTAGATCGAGATAAATTAAGACAATTTTTTTACTAGAGTCAGGGCTAAACAGAATGCTCCATTAGAAGTTAACCTTATTAATTTAAGGAATTAAAGTACAATTTCCTCCTGTCTTTTTGATGTTTGGGTTTTTAATTTGTTTGGGGTCTTTCACATATCTTGTTAAGATTTCCGTTCTTAAGACTTTCTCGCCCACCCTAAGTACTTCTTTATGTTTTGATCTCTTGCAGTGATATTCTCAAATTATTTTGACCTGCCATTCAATGATATTCTTGATTGGCATAAATATTTGGGAAAAGGATCCTCTCCGATCCTGCTGGACAGGAGAGGTCTCCGGTTAATGGCCGGATGACCCTAGGAAAATATTTATGCCCCATGAAGGTGGCCAAGATTCATGCCACGTGTCTCATCCATTTAAATATAACAAAATATTATTTTTTATTTTAAAAATATATAAAAACTAAAATAATACAATAATTTTGTTTTTTTTTTTTGTTTTTTTATATGGCCCTTGGGGTAGTAGCCGGATCGGACCAACCCCAAGCTTGGGGCTGGTTGGGGGTGGCTTCACCCCCAAGGGCAAACAAATTTTTTTTATGGCCCTTGGGAGTGGCCGGACCACCCCCAAGGGCCACCGTTTGGTGCCGGTTGGGGGTGGCTTCCATGGCCCTTGGAGGGTGGATCGGCCACCCCGAAGGGTTTTGAAAAAAATGGGTTTGGCCATTGGGGGTGGCCGATCCACCCTCAAGGGCCATGGGGGTGGCCAAAGCCACCCCCAACCGGCAGTTCGGCCACCCAAAAAAAAAAAACAAAAAAAATTACTTGGCCCTTAGGGGTGGCCGTTGTGCTCAAGGAGACTGATGTGTACCAACTCAAGCAAATTCTCAAGGACATACCTGATGCTGAGTTTTGTTGCACTCCACAAGAACTTAATAATTAGTTAAGGTAGTCAACCTGAAAATTTTAGATAGGGTATTTGATTTATATTTTACTTTCGTTCTTCATATGATCAATCTGTTCCTACCCTTTATATATATTGTTTTGGTGTATGTTCTGTTTATAGGGCTTCAACTTCCATAGGTGAAGACTTATACTGAAAAAGTTCTTAATTAATTGGGGGTCTCTATTATATACTTCTTGTATATTTGGGGTGAATCCCTTTGCGTTTCCTAATAAGGTTAATTACTTTTTAAAAAAAAAACAGAAGACATATAATGAAAAACTTACTGCTGTACTCAATACTAAATCTTATTTTGATGTTCTCAATTATCCAAAAGATAAAACGTAAACTACAATTTATGTGAATTTTCTTTTTTGAATTTTTTTTATTTTTATCAGGTCCGGCCAGAGGCATTACCAATGGAACTCTCCAGCCATCAAATATGATGCATTCCATATGGTCATGTATGAGCTTTGGCTTTGCCACCATGGCATCAAATATTGATTTGTTTTTTTAAACAAATCTACTTATTGTACATTTACTGGCTAGTAACCCATCAGCTTGTACAATATTGTCTTATACAGTTCTCTCATCTTCCCTAATTAATTTATGATGAAGGGATGTAAAGTTTCAAGTTCCGAGAGGCAGAGGGTCATTATTTGTTCTTTACAATCTGGTTCCCACCAAACTTCTGTTCTTGGTATTTATTTTCTTCAATCTGATATTCAGAAAGCCTTGTAAACTAGGATTTCTTATGTAGATTTTAGGGTAAAGACCCGGAAAAGTTTCTATGCAAGGATAATATGATCCGACTCAAACTCATTAGTTCTCTGGTTGCTGCTCAAATCTGAACCCCTCTCGTCCCTGGATCCACTGGTTCTAATAGTTCCCATCGCCAAGTCAGTGGAGCTTGCAGTAGATTTCACTCTTTTCAATGTCAGGTATGTCAACAAGGATACGTAAAGCATCATTGTTAGAAAAGCTAGCACTCCTGTGAGGATCAATCCGATCTTCGGCATCTTGTTACTCATTATCCATCCCATCAAAGTCGTGCTTAAGAAATATAGGTTGATCCCAATTGAGCAACAGCAGAGTAGCCATGAGACAAGACTTACCTACATGTGGTGGAAGCACCAAAGCAAATGTCATGTACCATGTAATTAACCAAAAAGCTTTCTAAAAATTGCAAAATCTTACTAGTATGGGGTTCTTGTGGTGACCCTCTTGGCTTCACTGCTGGTGAACCTGAGGAGAGGAACCAATGCGAATGGCAGCTCGAATGATAAGATCATCTGAACATAAAAGATGACATAGTTGAGTTTAAGAAGTAGTGGTGGATAAAAAATTAGTAGTAAATTTAACGTTGATTGGTTTGGAATTACAGAAGCAACAATGATAAGTTTTGCAGCTCCCTGAGATCCACCTATGATGCATGCCACTAAACTTGGAGCAATGGCTATGCACCTTGTGAGTAAGTTTCTCAACCAGAGCTTCATCTTCAAATCTAAGAAACCCTGAAAACAAGTCATGCTTAATGCTTCATTAGCCTCTCTCAATTAAGCTAGCTTAAATATTCGTGTCTCTCTTAGGGGGGAAAAGCGGTTCATGTGTCAACAAGCACCTGCATAATGTACTGGCCGGCATATGTTCCTGTAACAGTTGAACTCTGACCAGAAGCAAGTAAGGATATAGCATACAACTTCGAACTCCAGTTGCCAAGAGCATTCTAATACAACACCACAGCAAGTGATCATAACAAAACCATTAGGAAATTGTTCCCTATGTTCTAGTTGGAACCGAAAGAAATGTTATTGATAAAGGACTAAGAGATATTATGACTTTAAACAAAGAAGCTGCAGAATTCAAAGAGATATTCTTGCAATGAGCGTTGTTTTCTAAAGAGATATTTGTATTGGAGCACATGCTACCACTAACAGATACGAATGCCACATTGATGAGGAACGCTAGAAACAACGCTATCCCGCTTTCTATCAAAAAGTGTCTGGTTGCACTCTAAGAGAGAGAGAGAGAAAGAGAGAGAGAGGTGCTTAGTTTAATAAAATTTTTAGTTAGTAAAGAAATAATTGAAAGTTTTAACCACTTACCCTGATGCCATTAGAGGAGCGAGGGATTTTTCTTGATATGACCAATGCTGAGTAAAGAAAAAGATTGTGCCTGTAATTTGATTATATAAGAACGGTGGCTAACAACATGCAGACTGAAGTTGATTATTTTCGATCACTTTTAACACGATATTCTATATAAAAGAGCTTTTTTCTTTTTTCTTTTATTTTTTCTTTTATTTTTTTATTTTTTTTATGAGTACTCTTTTTTAAAAAAAAATTAAAAAATAAAAAATAAATAAATAAATATCTGAACTAAACTATATGTTTTTATATCCTTTTAGGATGTGTGTGTATATATATATATAAGCTTCCAAAAAATTATCGAAAGTTAGAAAACTAGCAACATGGTGTGTGAATGAAAGTACGGCATGATGAGAGCTCCCAAAAGAGCTATGGCAGCTGAGGTGGCCCCTTTCCCCTCCAATTTGGGAACAAACATTCCGGTGAGGATCTCCTCTGGACTAGGCCTGGCGTGAACCAGTACAGCGAAGAAGCAACCACCCACTACCATTACTCACAACCTCCAGCTTCCTTATCTAATTTTACAAACATAAACAAAAACATATATATATATATCACTAGTAATTCCGATCCAACATGTTACAAATGAGTCCAGAAAGAAAGAAAGGAAAAGAGAGATATATGCATGTGAGTGAGTAGCTGCAGCATTAACTAACACCATATCGTTGCAGTCCAAGGAGGATAAGAGTGTTCAATCCAGCCAGCAGGACACCACTCCACATGGGTATTTTAAGGAGAATGTTGAGAGCAAATGCCGTTCCTATCACTGCAAATATATAATAAATCACAACACGCAACGCGATTAATCTCTCCGTAGCCAACTACCCTAATAACACATAATATTGTTTAGTTTTTGTCTTCCCCATAATGCTCCACCTTAATGACACAATATTGTCTACTTTTGACTCTCCATCCTTATATTACTCTCACATAAGCACGCTTAACTGCGGAGTTCAGATAAGTTTATTGTCATCATAGCTTCAAAACGTGTTATTGCCAATATATATATATATATATATACATTCTCATTCCCTGGCAATGTGGGCTGCCTCTCTCTCTCTATATATATATATACATATTCATCAGGCTGCAGAAGTTAAAAGCCTGTCAATACGTACCTTCTGGGATATCGCTAGCTATAACGGCAACCTCAGCAAGTATCCACAGGCAGTATTTCACTGGAGGAGGGTACTCTGCCTTGCAATGCTCAGCAAGATGCTTTCCTGTAAGCAAATATAATAAATAGTATGTATTTGTATCTCTTGGATAACAGTGAAGTCCGGATGGTTATGGGCTAGAGTTAATGTTACAAATAATATTAAAAAAAAAATCCATGAAATGGTGTGAAATAAACATGCAGGTGTTTGAGTAGATCGAGCACCGAGGGAAAACCTGTGGCCACCCCTAAATTTGCAGAGCGAGACTGGATTATGAAGGCAAATGTCAGCCCAACCAACACGATCCATAGCAACTGCTTATATATACAATATAAAATAAATG
>NC_081542.1:2742115-2786594 GCF_901000735.1 Corylus avellana | reverse complement strand
TGACGTGTGACACGTGGCACGTCAGAAAACTAATATAAATATTATTTTGGTTAGAATATAAATTAAAAGATTAAATTCATTCCTTATTGTTAGTTTAAAATGTTAAAAATAAGTAATGATTTAACATGGTACTAGAATAGCGGTCTTGAATTTGAACCATGTCTTCATTATTCACCTCATATTTTAATTAAATATTTCACATGTTGATAGAGAGTTTTATAACATAGATTAAATAATTTACTTAATGTTTTGTTAAACGTGTACTTTGATATATGTATAGGTATCAAATCTTTTATAAAAGATGCCTATTAAAATATTGTAGAACTTATTTATTAGAGATGGTTTGAAGAATTAATTAAAAAAATATATTACTGTATCAATAAATAAGTTACACGTCATTGTAGTACTTTGATAAAATAAAATAAAAAAATACTACACAGTATTTGTCACTGTAATGAGGTGTTAGACACGCACATGCAATTTCCAGAGTAGTTGCATCAGCACAGAGTATATATAGTAGTTGCGTGCAGCAATGTGCTGATGAAAATATGAGATTTTCGTATTTTAAAATTTGAGTAGACCATTTTATTTGGCCGTTTAAATAAATGTAAAAGTTTGTATTTTGAGATAATTAATTTTAGTTTTTAATATGTAAAATTCATTTGCCTCGATAACAGAAACTTTTACATTCGTTTAAACCGTTAGATGAAATGAATAGCTCAAATTTTAAAATATGAAAATTTCATATTTTCGTTAGTTATGTTGCGAATTGAGATTCCCACCAATTACTTAAAATTAGAGATTCTCATATTACGAAATCATAGTCCTTTATTTTAAATCTATCGGTCTATAAAATACAAACTATTTTTATATAACCGATGCATTAAATTTTGATTTTAAACTAACTTCTATTTTACTGAGATTTAACTAATTTTATAAACTATTAAATTTAAAAGTAAAAGACCACAATTTCGTAACATGAAAAAACCACAATTTCTGATTTTGAATAATCGGAAGAGACATCGTGGTGAATGCAACTGCTCTGAAAATTGCATCTGCGTGTGTCTGACAGACTGGCACGGTGACAAATGCTGTGTACTAAATTAATACAGGTATCCATGCAGGCATGCTCTAGCTGACCATTTATTATTTGAAGTGGTGGTTGTAAATTGTACTCACAAAATTTCTGAGCGGTCGTCGTTGGACGCTCTCATCCACAACTCCCCTCTCACTCGAATTATTGGTTAACGCGCGGATCGATGTGAGCTGGCCAGGCCATATGATTAATTTGTGGAGCTTAATCATTTATATTAATTATTGTACTAATTAACATGGATTAATCATGACCTACACAGTCTTAAATAGGAATCCGGTTTGCATGTGGTGGTAATATGCGGTAGCCCAAAACTCGGTCGTTTTGGCCATTAATTTGGCATCAAACAAAAATCAATGGATAATAATATGCTTCCCTCTATCCGCGTTTTAAAAAATAATATACAACACATTAAATATTAAAATAATCAATAATTTAAAAAATAAAAATATTAAAAAACTCAAACTATTAAAAAACTCAAAAAATATATATATATATATATATATATATATATATCAAAATCAAAATCATCAAAGGGGTGGCCAGCCACTTAAGGGATTGGCGTTAAGATCCAAGTGAGTGCTTCTCCATGAAGAAAAATCCATGGCCGCCGTATTCGGAGCAAGCAAAACCCAAAAAACCCAAGTTTCGACCAGCTCGGCCACCCCTTTGATTATTTTTATTTTCATTTTCATTTTCTTCTTTTTTTTTGGAGTTTTTTAATAGTTTTAGTTTTTTAATATTTTTATTTATTCTTTAAAACGCGGATGAGGGAAGCATATTGATGCCAGATTAGTGCCCAAAACGATTGTGCTTTGGGCTACTACCGCATGCAAGCCGGATCCCTTAAATAGCACATACTGGTGGCTGGTGGGCCTTCAAACTTGTTCAATTTCCTACCGCTACCGCATGCAAGCCGGATCCCTTAAATAGCACATACTGGTGGCTGGTGGGCCTTCAAACTTGTTCAATTTCCTACCCATATCGTCCAAGTCCTCTATTAATATATAGCTCCAGGCCTTCACACAATGCGAGCCCATCCAAGTTCCAACTGCAACCCAATCGCCATATATACAGTTATACACACTCCCTATGAAACTGCCCCAGCTTCTTAGCAACGGTTACGGTTAGCAGCCTGCCAAAAAAATCTTTAACATATATATATATATATAGTTAAAAGTTCTTTTTCAAATATATAATAAAATTCTATTAATTTGGTTTATTTTCCAGAATTATAACCACAAATTGCCTAATGGTGTCTTGAACAACAAACAACACTAACTAGTTTGGTTAATTGGTGTTACTAAGATTAATTAACACGTGTTACAATAAAACTTTTATTGTAGGGATATGATCTATCCATGTCTTAGATCTAGTCTGCCAGAAGCAGATCTATGCCATAAATAAAGTTTATACATGAGTGAGATTGGAGGTCATTGATACAATTTGATTGTTAGATTTTTCGATGTATCTACAACTTTGTAACCACATAGCTTTTACCTATATTTTTAAGAGTTTTATGCTCTGAATCTTTTATAGAATAAGAAGAGATTTACCTTAAAAAAAATAAAAATAAAAAATAAAAAAATAACCATATCCAAACAACATCCTCCGAAGGGGCGTCGGCTGCTTTTGTCTCATTGAGATGGCGAAGCATTTGAAAACCAACAGAGTTCTATTCATCAATTCTTTTTTCTTTTTTCTTTTTTTTGACTTTTTGTGTTCATCAGCAACAAAAATAACTACGAAGGAATTTTCATGGCGACTCGTACATTAATTTACGTTATTAATTATAGGAATATGCGGCGGCCTTGTCGTACGTTTAACTTGGTTGGACCATTGAGTTATCTGATTTGGGTGAGAGAAAGTTTTATCAAAAATCCAGCCATTTGTGCTGTTGAGGAGAAGGATTTTGGGTTTCTCATGCTTCCTGAAAAGCTGTGAGAGTAGCTTGCCGTTTTTGGGTAACAAAATATGGCGGAAGAATTACTGAAACCATGGGGAAAATTCTCATTATCAGCAGAAGAAGAAGTGGACGTCGAGATCAAGGCGACAGAGGTGGAGGGAACAGTTTCACGAGGCCAATCGTGCGTTGTGGGAAAACTGGTGACCGATCGCTTTGTTAGCAAAGAGACAATCAAAACTACGCTTTTAAGGTGGTGGCGATTGACGGGAGCGCTCACCTTCAAAGTTCTCGGAGAGAACCTATTCCTCATAGAATTCGAAGAGCCCCGGGATAAGGCACGGGTGCTGGAGGGCCGGCCCTGGGTCTTCGAACAGAATTTATTTCTGATTGAGGATTTCGATGGTCGATCTCCACCGGCGAGATTCACTTTTGAAAAAGCGTATTTCTGGGTACGTATGAAACACTTGCCTTTGGCTTGCATGAGCAGGGATGTGGGCTACAAAATTGGCTCATCAGTCGGGACAGTGGAAGAGGTGGATACAGATAGGGACGGAATTGGATGGGGGGAATTCTTGAGAGTGAAAATTCTCATTGACTTGACCAAACCACTCCCACGAGGGCGGAAGTTAAAATTTGAGGGGGAATCATTTTGGATTACATTCCAATATGAAAGACTCCCAAAATTCTGTTATCACTGTGGATTGATTATCCATGGAAAAGAGGGATGTCTGAAGAGGAACGTGCTGAAAAACCAGGAGGTTACAACGGATTTTGGGCCATGGTTGAGAGCCTCCTCGCCAGGAAGGGGAGATAGGAGTTTTGGCACCGAACCACATCCACAACTGCAGGAGCGTGTTGGGCGGACAGGCCACCGAGGGGGAACACGGCGGGGCAGTTCTCAGGGAGATGATCGCGGTAAGGTGGAAAGGAGAACCGGCGGTGACTCTGTGCATGGCAAGTACGTACGCAAGGAAACTCGACAGGAAACGCTCCATTCCCCTGAAACCCGGGATTCTGTTGGTCTGAGAAAGGGAAGAATTGGAGTAGAAGGCGCTGAAAATAATGATAATTCAATTTACCCTTTCCAGCTGGAAGAGCCTTGGACGGTTAAGGCAAAACCAGACAAAGGGGGATTCTCTTTTGGGCAATTTAATTCGCTAAGTGAATCGCAGGGCAATAAGGGGGAAAGTTTAAACAAAGAAACGCATGCAGCGAGAAAAAAGGGAGCGGTGGGGATGTCTGGCAACACACGTGGTCATCATAAAACTGGGCCGAAGTCACAAGTGGGCTCAGCAGGCCCGAAGGTGGCTGAATTAGCAGCCATTCTCTCACAACACATGCAGGCCCAAGATGATGTCCTTCCCTCCAAGAAAAGGCAACGGGATGAGTTGGGCAGTGAGTTGGAGAAAGCCATGGAACGCATGAAGGGTGAAGGGTCAAGCTCGGAGACGAAGCAAGGGGAGGTGGGGGGTATGACACCCCTGTCGGAACCATTCCAAAATGATTTGGCGGAGGCTGGTGACCAGCCCCGCCAACCATTATGAGTCTTTTAAGCTGGAACTGCCGGGGGCTTGGGAACCCCCAGGCAGTTCAAGACCTTTGCCGGTTGGTAAAGGAAAAGAGACCCAAACTGGTTTTCTTAATGGAAACCAAATTGACATCACAGCGAATGGAGGTTATCAAAGCTCGTACGGGATACGGTAGTATTTTTGTGGTGGACTGTGTTGGACGTAGCGGGGGGTTGGCTCTAATGTGGAGTCACGATACACACGTGGAAATAAAAAACTACAGTCGAAACCATGTGCATGCAACAGTCCAGACAGAAGCTAATGGGAAAGATTGGAGGTTGACAGGGTTTTATGGACCGCCGGAGGGTGGTAGGAGGCACGAAGCATGGAACCTCCTAAGGTATTTACATGATTCTCATCCGGCTGCTTGCCTGTGCGTTGGGGATTTCAATGAGATCACCAACGAAGCGGAGAAATATGGTGGGGTGAACAAATCACGAAGGCAAATGAGAGAATTCAGTGACACTCTGGAGCATTGTGGGTTGCATGATCTTGGCTTTATCGGAGCAAGGTTTACTTGGTGCAATATGCGGCAAGGAGAAGACTTTGTAAAAGAGAGACTGGATCGGGCCCTGGCAACGAAGGAATGGATGGATGAGTACCAAGTGCGAGCTGTTGAAGTCCTAGCAAAACGCAGCTCTGACCACACCCCATTATACGTTCATTTCAATAAAGCTTCAAGAAGACACTGGCCTAGGCTCAAGAAGTTCCGGTATGAAGCAGTGTGGAATGGGATGGAAAAATCCCATGATATTATCCGGAAAGTCTGGAGGGCAGTATCTCGAGAGACAAATACCTGGCAGAGGGTGGGTCAAAGACTGGAGAAGAGCCAAAAAGAATTGACTAAGTGGGCTAGGACATACGTAAAGCCCAATGAGCAGCTCATTAAGGCCAAAACTAGTGAAATAGCCCAACTTCAGTCAGGGGAGGGACCACTGGATGTTGACAAATTCAGAAAGCTCCAAAAAGAAGCAAATGATCTAATTGCACAGGAAGACTTATTCCTTCGACAACGTGCAAAATTGGCGTGGATGAAGGGTGGAGATAGGAACTCCAAATTTTTTCATGCTTGTATTAATCAACGACGAAGAACTAATAGCATTCATTCTCTTGTTGATGAAACAAGTACAATCCATTCTTCCCAGGAAAAAATTGAAGAATTAATTATTGATTATTTCAGGGGCATGTTTTCGACATCCAACCCAAGTGGAGTGGGTCAGTGCCTAGCATCTTTGTCTAGGCGTGTGACTAGTGAAATGAATGAACAGCTTATCCGTACTTTTACAAAAGAGGAGATTAAGCAGGCGATTAATCAAATGGCTCCCCTCAAGTCCCCTGGTCCGGATGGCTTTCCCGTTTGTTTTTATCAAAATCACTGGACGGAGGTGGGTGATGAGGTATGCTCTGCAGTTCTGAATTTTTTTGAGACTAAGAGGATGGATCCGGTTGTTAACCGCACACACATTGTATTGATTCCTAAAATTAAAAATCCTGTTCGGGTGACTGAATACCGACCTATTAGCCTTTGCAATGTGCTGTACAAAATAGCGGCTAAAGCATTGGCAAATAGGTTGAAGGCCATTCTCCCCACTATTATCTCCAGTAATCAGAGTGCATTTATTCAAGGGAGGTTAATTTCAGATAATATTTTGATAGCATATGAGACCTTACATACCATGCACTCACGTATGAGGGGAAAGGAGGGACATATGGCCATAAAACTCGATATGAGTAAAGCCTACGATCGAGTCGAGTGGGGTTTCTTGGAAGCAGTGATGCTCCGGATGGGATTTGATTCTAGGTGGGTAGCTATTATCATGGAATGTATCTCCACGGTCACCTATTCAGTTCTTATTAATGGGCAGCCCGTGGGGAACATTATCCCCACTAGAGGATTGAGACAAGGGGACCCTCTTTCCCCATACCTGTTTTTGATTTGTGCCGAAGTATTGAGCTCTCAATTCCAACAAGCGGAAAGGGATGGGTTACTTCGAGGTGTTCCTACTTCCTCGAAAGGGCCTAGATTAAATCACTTGTTTTTTGCTGACGACAGCCTTTTGTTTTGTAAGGCATCCAAAACTGAATGGCAAGTTCTATCGGGCTTCTTGGACGTTTATGAACAGGCTTCGGGCCAAAGGCTCAACAAAGACAAGACTTCGGTATTCTTCAGCCGTAATACTAGCCAGGATACCCGATCGGAGCTGCTGCAGTTGATAGGGGTCCCGGCTTCACAACGGTATGATCAGTACTTGGGGTTACCAGCCCTGGTGGGAAAATCAAGAATCCGAGAATTTCAGCGAATTTCTGACAGGGTGAAGAAGAAGCTCACGGAGTGGAAGAATGTGTTTTTGTCACAGGCAGGCAAGGAGGTTTTACTAAAAGCCGTGATTCAGGCAATACCCACTTATTGTATGAGTGTATTTCTCTTACCCAAGGAATTGTGTCGGGAAATTAACTCTTTAATGCAAAAATTTTGGTGGGGACATAAGGAGAATGACCGAAAGATCCATTGGATGAGTTGGGCTAAGATGGGCTTGACTAAGCTTAAAGGAGGGATGGGGTTTAGGGATCTCCACACTTTTAATAAAGCCCTTCTTGCGAAACAGGGCTGGAGATTGGTGCAAGAACCCACCAGCTTAATGGGGCGGATCTTTGAAGCAAAGTATTATCATGGGGGTTCCTTCCTAGAAGCCAAAAAGGGGAACAGATCTTCATTTGCCTGGCGAAGTATTCTTGCGGCTCGAGAGGTACTACAGGAAGGGCTGCAGTGGCGGGTGGGCGATGGCAAATCAATAAAGATATGGAGGGATAAGTGGATTCCTAGACCGGTAACATACGCCATTCAATCACCCCCGTCTTTGCTGCCGCCGGATGCTAATGTGGGAGAGCTAATTGATACACGGACTCAGGATTGGAATTTCCCCCTTCTCCAGGCTCTGTTCTCAGAAGAGGAAGTGGCCTTAATAGGCAAGATACCATTAAGCACTTATGGGCAACCAGACCGTTTGATTTGGAGAGCCTCAGCATCGGGGTCTTTTTCTGTGCGCAGTGCCTATCACATGGAGATGGAGAGGCAGGAAAAGAAATCTGGAGAAGGGTCAGCTCAATCTGGGTTTTCTCATCTGTGGAAAACACTATGGGGACTTGATGTTCCTAATGCAGTCAAGGTCTTTCTATGGCGAGCTTGCCAAAATATCCTACCCACTAAAGACAACCTTTGTAGACGGGGGGTCTTAAGGGAGGATACGTGCATTTTCTGCCTTCAAGAGCCGGAAACTGTGTGCCATATCCTATGGGAGTGTCCCTCGGCAGTTGATGTCTGGAGTGCCTGCAGTAGAAATGTCCAGAAAAGCCATGGCAGTTTTCACTCTTTTTCGGAAGCTATGGAAGCTCTATGTGTCCGATGTCATCGAGATGAGCTGAATTTTTCTGCGGTGTTGGCAAAAAGGATATGGGCACGGCGAAATCAGGTGGTTCACGGGGGGAAGTTCATCCACCCCAATCGTCTAGTGCGAGAAGCAGAGGAGATGGTGCAGGGGTTTCTCTCTACACGGGAAGTCAACAACAGCAGGGAAGTCCTTGGAAATCCCGGGACTTCTGTTAAATGGGGTAAACCCCCGGCGGGGATACACAAAATTAACTGGGATGTGGCAATTGATGAGTCTCTGAATTGCATGGGGTTTGGGGTACTTATTCGAGATCACATGGGATTTGTGCGGGCAGCAAAGAGCATGAAGGTGACTGGAAGTAAAGACCCCGTCGTTGGAGAAGCTCTAGCTGCTCTTGCTGCAGTGGAGTTTGCCATTGAGCAGGATCTACAGGATCTCATTTTAGAGGGGGATTCATTACAGGTTGTGCAGGCCTTACACGAGAGGGGTACTGATCGGAGACAGTATGGGCATATTATGGATGATATTAGAGCTCTTCTAAGTTCTCGAAGAAGGTGGGAGGTACATCATGTACGCAGAGATGCTAACAGGGGAGCTCACCAGCTCGCCAAGAATGGCCTGACCCAGCCCTCTCCACGCACATGGAATAACCAATTGCCAGTTTGCATACTGGATATTGTACTTGAAGAGCTTTTGACTTTGTAACGTTGAACCCTTTGGGTTCGAGATCTTTCTTTGGATATAATGAAAGAGGCTATTTTCTCAACAAAAAAAAAAATCCAGCCATTTCTTTTCAAAAAAAAAAAACTTGGTTGGACCAGAAATATGTACATTTAATTGCCTGACGAAAATTACTGAAATGTTTTTCCTTTTGAATAAATGAGGATTTATTGAGAAAAAAGAAAATGAAAAGAAAATTAATTGCACAGATTAAATGTTCTCTTAAATAATCTATTTTCAACGGAGAGATCAAAGTGATGTATAGCTCTATGGAAAAATAAGCTATTTTAATTAATACGGTTAGAGCAGTTTTTTGGTACAATTTGATCAGTAATGGGTTCCTACAAAATAACAAGAGGGTCAAAAGATCATTGGCTTTGGTTGAAGACATTCCGATGCTTAAATTAGCATGTTTTTCTGGAGTAAAAATAAAGTAATGAGCTTAAATTTTCGGAGAGACTAATCCACCATTTTACCTTATGCGTTGAATCCCTTTTAATATGCTTTTCTAGAACCGCTTTAGTGTTGATGGTCCATGTTTATGTTGTAGTTAAAGATCATGGTTGGTAGTTGAGGGATAGCGGTAGTTACATGTTCACCCGATGATTCAGTAGCCGTAGTAATAGTTGAGAGCTAATCTTTGGTTATATTGCTCCTAATTTTTTATTTTTTATAAAAAATTGAAAAAAAAAAAAGAAAAAGGAGTGGCTCTTTTGCCATCTGGCCATTTTTGCACCCCCCCAATTTTTATTTTTATTTTTTTTTATAAAAATTTTTAAAAAAAAATTATGGGCAATATGAGAATTTTGGGATAAAATTGGTCGAATTGCAAAAATTTGAAAGTTTGAGGGAGGGGGTGTATTGCAAAAATTAAAACATTGGAGGTCGAATTAAAAATTGTCCCAAACTTTGGAAGGGTAATTAAAGTATAATTTTTTATCCCCAACAAATACCATAAATTTATAGGAAAAGTACTGATCAATGAACTACAAGAAAAGTCGATTATCCATAATGTGGCATAAGATTGTAACGATTATATAATATAGCATTAGGTAATATATATATATATACTCACACATGATTAGTAGCTTAATTATTGTTAGTAGGGTTATTGTTTATATTTAAAATGCATTAATTTATTTCCTCAAATTCTTGAAATGTTTTCAATTTGGTATCATATTTCAAAGCTTTTAATTAACACAATACAGCTTTAACGGTTTTGTACATTATTAGGAAAAAAAAAAAGAAGACTGTAGTTTAGGGGTTAATAGGCTGTCATTATTTATGGATAATCATAACAGATTATCCTGACGATGGTATTGGACCACTCTTAAAAAAATTTAAATTATATAAAATAAATAAATTAAAAAAACCATTGTTATATAATTATCTTGTACCGATTAAAATTTGAGATAAAACATTAATTTTAGGAGAAAATGTTGAATATCCTAGTAATTAACCTTTTTGCCTCTTCTAGAAGAGTATAATATATTTATGTTAAGAGCATAAAGAGAGAAATCATGCATGTAATTAAATTGCTTAAAGGTATACGTAGTTGTTGCGACAACCGTTTATTCTTGTCAAGACGACCTCGATCGCTGCCTTTTCCAAAGAGTATGGTAATTGGTAAGGCAAGATATGAAATTGCATGCACTACCTAATTGTAACGGCGATAACTGTTGACTTAGAAGCTTAATTAGTTATGACCCTATTAAATCACCTGCTGCCGACTCCTAAGACATTGCTTCACTTAAAATAATAAAAAAAATCTCCAAACCAAGTAAGATAAATGACAAAGTTTTCTTCTAAGCTTAAGGAGTTTATTTCAATTTAGTCAATTAAACTGACATGTATTTTTATTTATTTCACTTGTCTTGTTAATTCTATTAGAAATGCTCTAAAGATATACGATAGTTCAACAGACTAAATTGAATAATATTCTTTCAACCCAATTTGAAAAAAAAAAAAAAAAAAAAAAAAACTTTTTCAATAGCATCCATAAGCTTATTAATTTGTGCCATGTACAACACCGTATCATCCACATGCATGGCCGGAACTGCATGAGATTGGAGGGCTTCAACGTGTGAGCACCCCAAGGCCCAAGCCTCAACGTGTTCCCCAATATTTTATATATATATATATATATATATATATACCTCTATAACTCTTTCGAAATCAAATTTTCACCCTCTTAAAATATTTTCTTTTTACTGTTGTCGGTCCCATTTCCACCTAGGCATCGATTGAAGTGGAATTCTGGGGATGATTTTAAAGTGGGAATTAATTAATAATGTTAAATCAAAGTACTGGAAATTATTGTGTGATTACTGGAGAAGGGGACAAAGTTTTCTTTCCATCTAAGCTGAAAGAATTTCTTCCAATTCAATCTATAAAATTGACTTGTGTCAGTTTTTTTTTTATTTTTTATTAATAATATGTGAGATGCATATGAGTTTTTAGTCAAATTCATTTTAACTTTGTCCCTACTATTAAAAAAATATGTGCATCTCATGTGTTCAAAGGATATATCATTTTTATAGATTGAGTTAGAAGAAATTCCTCTAACTCAATGTCGGAGGAGGCATCTGGGCAGGGAGCCGGCTGGTTGATGCCCTGCTCTCTTCATGACAAACGCAAGGTCGTTCCCCATGCATTTATAACTAAACAACAAACTGATGATGAGTTTAATTACCCATATTCTGTTTACAAAGGAGTCAGCCACAGTTGTCCCTTTCAACCTTAAACCCTGTATTATTTTATGTGCAAACAAGCCGCAAAAGCAACAGATCGAGATTGGCCGTGAGAGACGACCCATGGGTCGAGATGATTTATATATATATAGATATATATCATGCATGATCGAGTACTAGATCGAGTTGGTCCCTTTGCAATGAAGTTTCTAATTATGGGTATTGTCGTATATATAGACAAGACAACTGCTTAAACCCAAAGACAAATGTTGTCGTCGTCATACGGTGCATACTAGCCTAAAATACATTTCAATCCATGTAAGATATGTTGGTCATATCAGTTGCATTTTATATGGATCCGGAGGTGTACCTTGAGGTCATGAGGGTTTTGCTTTTTGCAGCTGCCTCCGGCCGATATATAGGAGCCCATCCGGCCGTGTCTTCGCCCTTTCTCATCTCTCGGTGCCTAGGTATAGACCCTTTTCACTGAAGGAACTACACAATGGTTAAGGACATCCATGGCGTTTTCAAAATTATTTATTAAATTAAATATATATGTATTTTTAACCTTAACCTCTATCGGTTTAGACACAACTATGTTATATTAATACGAATATCTTTCTAATATGCGACTCAACCTTTTAAACCTAATTCGAAAAGGTGATTGGCATTGTAGCATTGAGAAATTGATTTGGGATGCCAATGACTCTGCAACATGTCGATAATTAGGATGCATGTGTCTCTATTTGTAGACCGGTGGTGGGTAATGTGTATTATAAACTGCAAAACGTATGCACTAATGCATACAGTTCTTAATTGGTGACAACGACTCATCTGTCGTAGCGGCTGAAGTCTGAAAGGGAGAAATTCTAAACCCTCCATTCTCCTCTCTAGATGCTTCACAATTTTTGTACTGTTTTGATATTCAAAGATTCTTCCCTTAGATGAGCATCTATTAATCCTTCAACTCTTTCCATTTTTATTATTCCAACTATATATATATATATATATATATATATATATATATATATATATATATATATTGATTTGATCATCAGTTTATTTTAATTCCACTACAAACCATGTCTTTTTTTTCCTTTCTTAATTAGATGTTTCTGCCGTATACATTTGGGTTCTATTTCACTTTAATATTAGGTAGAGCTTACGCTAACAATAACTTTACTATTATTCTACTTGAATGAATATATATATATATATATATATATTCTTTTATTTTTATTTTCTTCAATGATTCTCCAGACCAACAAGAAGTTACTAATTAATGAAAAATAAACATAATATATAATAAAGAATGCATAAGGAGAGGCTCCAGGTGGTCGATATTAATCTTGGGATAAATCTTGGAATCATACAACTATTTGTTGGAATAAGAGTACCCCTGATAATCCCAAAAAGTTGCCGACCTTAATCTAAAAGAGGCAACACAGTACTGTGCTGTGTGCATTTTCTATCCAAAAGTCAAAGAGTAACGCTACTCTTCGACCACACTTATTTATTATATTTATTTTATATTAATTAACGTGATATATATATATATATATATATATATATATTAAAAAAAAATCACTAATTAAAACACTTCATGTTCGTCGATGGTATCATGAAATAGAGGTAAAAAAAAAAATTATTTTAAATTAAAATGCATATATGCATTTCCTCTCTACTTTTAAAAGTTCTGAAAAGAAAAACAAAGAGATCCAAAGATATGATGATGGGTGAGGCATGATCACGACTAAGATAATATGCTGTCATTCATATATATAACACCAAGTTGGCTTTGCAAAAGTTTATGGTTAGCGTTAGAGCTAGTATACGTGCGTACGGATCATTCTATTGAACATATATATATATATATATGGACATGGCGGAACTGCATGGCCCTTAGGGGCTAATTGGTCATGTTTTTCTCAAAAAAATTTAAAAATGCTTTTAAACTTTTTTTAAAATTAGAATTTATCCTCCAATTTTTTTTTTTTTTTAATTTTGTCAACTCTAAATGAGTAAATGTTAGTTCCACTTCTGTTCATGGGTGTTACGTAGTAACGTACGCATTAATACAACAAAAGTTGAAATTTCAACTAAAAAAAAAGGGTAATAGTATTGAATAGCATGGGGCTCACCTAATTATTATTTGTCTATATATGCAATAATGAGCGATAATTGCATACCTGCATACCATTAATTAATATAACACCCATTAGTGACGTTAGGATTAATATAGGCGTTTATTATAAGTTTTTTACAAAATAGCTTGACAATTCATAATCGGTGAAATGAATCATTTTACTAATTATGAACTATTACATCAGTTTGTAAAGGAATTGTAGTAATATCTGGCCCATGAAAATTATAATTTAGGCCCCAAGTTGTTTTTTTTTTTTTTTACATGTCCACACAAAAGGGAAGGGGAATTCGAACTAGTGATCATATATAAGTTGTTAAACATGCACAATATTTATTAGAAACGGATCCTCTCCATTAAAAATGAAATGGAGAGCATCCATTTAGTGCATTTAGGATGACAAACTTGTCCAAAAAATTTGCCCCTCAAAAAATAAGGACAATATTATCCTCCTAAGTGCACTAAATGGATACTCTCCATTTCATTTTAAATGGATGGGATCGTTTTCCAATATTATTTAATATGACTAAGTCTATGGTTGAACTACTTTCATAAACTTGGATTCTTCATATATTGGACCAACTTTTACACAGACTTAATTCTTAACTCAATACTAAACATTACAACCCAAAACATATTTTGGTACACTAATTTTCCTCACATATATTATTTGCCAAACTATTACATTTGCCAAGAGTGCTACTAGGCGTGCGGTGTTACAACTTTTATTTTAAATCTCTTATAAACTGATATGACAATCCATGTAGCATTTACCACCTCAGTTATAAAACAAATAAATTTACTTGTCAAATTTTATTGCCTAATTTTTCACCCATATAGCACCACATGACACTCACACTTACTGTCATGTAAATTTGTAAGAAGATTACTATAAAAGCTATAGTATTCTTGACAATTAATGTAGGAAAATATTTGAGTATTGCACCTTTTATTACAATTTTCTTATAATTGATCAAATGAGTAAGAGTTTTTTTTTTTTTTTTTTTTTTTTGGAGGAGAGTAAGAGTGTATTCTTGACAATTCAATCACTAATTAATCATTTTAAACTAAGGAGTCTTAAAAAAAAAATGTAATGCTAAAAATTACATTTTTATCATATAACTATCTCATAATGCTTTTTTTTTTTTTTTTTTTTTTGTATTGAGTTATCTTATAATGTTGACGTGACAGTTTCAACTAACTCTTAATCAGTCTTTATTTTAAAAAATTAAGAATTAATTGAGACTGCTATGTCAAATTGTAGAATAATTATAAAATAAAAAAGTGATATATAACATTAATTTTTTAACAATTATGAATTGCCACGTCACTAGTACCCAGCAGCGCTCATTAATGTAACATGTTTTTATTTTTTGGTAAGTAACTAAGTAATGTAACATGTTTTTTAAGTAGGTAAAAATGGACATCTTCTTTCTCTAGAAATTGGTCGAGATGCCAGGCGGTTGTCTCGGTCATTCTCCTACTATATAAACTTTCAGGTCTCCTCTCTGAATCGCAAACAGGCATAGTATTCTCATCCCACTCTCAGACTAGAATATTGCATCAGCTAGATCAGCTATGGCAGTTTCCGGGTCTCTTTTTAGACCAAACCAACCTCTCTATCTCCACCTGAAAGCTCCAACTACAAATCTTAGCTGCAAAAACCAGGTGAACAAATCATATATCATTTTCCCTCCCTGTTCTGTTACCTATGTTTGCCAAATGGGTT
This sequence comes from Corylus avellana, assembly GCF_901000735.1. Classification (NCBI taxonomy): domain Eukaryota; kingdom Viridiplantae; phylum Streptophyta; class Magnoliopsida; order Fagales; family Betulaceae; genus Corylus; species Corylus avellana. Next base: position 2,771,356 of record NC_081542.1, on the reverse strand, counting down.
TCATTTCTTTCTACTTTATTAAGATAATAATAATGTTTCTCATTTTCTCTGCCTTTTTTTTTTCTTCTTCTTTTTCTCCTTTTGAAGTTATTTTAAGATCATATATTGTTTTGGTGTCTTTTTTTGTGTTTGTTTTTGTGTGTGGTGTGGGTATTATAATCTCACAACCATGATTATCCATGGTGCAATGGTTATTGATGATGTGTTCCAACAGTTCTGCTTGAGAGCTTCTGCTAGTGGCTCAGATGGTGATGAGGAAGGGAAGATGATATGGCGAGAAAAAGATGAATGGAAGATCAATTTATCGGGCGAAAAACCTGCCACGCCATTGCTGGACACAATCAATTACCCAGCTCACATGAAGAATCTGTCTTCACAGGTTTCTTTTTTCTTTTTTCTTTTTTTTTTTTTTTTGCTTTCCTGGTTCACAGCCGGCTCAAATTTTTGTCTTTTACTTGCAAACAAACCAAAAATTGTCTCTTGTTTCTCCATTACTGTTTTTTATTTATTTTTTGTTATAATTATAAAAATAATTTTTTTTTTTTTCCAGGATCTTGAACAACTAGCTGCAGAGCTTAGAGCGGATATTGTACACACAGTATCAAAGACAGGTGGGCATCTTAGTTCAAGCTTAGGAGTGGTGGAGCTAGCAGTGGCTCTGCATCATGTGTTCAACACCCCTGAAGACAAAATCATATGGGATGTGGGGCATCAGGTGAGCAACTTTATTTTCTGAACAAAAACAGCATAAAAAATGAATTCCTTTTATTCAGAATAAATTTTTGAGAACATATCATGTGTTTCAACATTCTGAGCTACAGGTTCTAAGCAGTAAATTTTGCAGGCATACCCGCATAAAATTCTTACAGGCAGAAGGTCAAGGATGCACACCATTAGGAAAACTTCTGGGCTTGCAGGGTTTCCTAAAAGGGATGAGAGCATTTACGATGCTTTTGGAGCGGGGCATAGTTCTACAAGCATATCTGCTGGTCTTGGTGTGTTTGGTTCTCGGCATTTCCCCCCCCCCCCCTCCTTTGTATATATGAGATCCATAGAAGAAGATTTTTGAGTTTAATAATCATATTTCCGCGGCAGGCATGGCGGTTGGAAGGGATCTTTTAGGGAAGAAGAACAATGTCATTTCCGTGATTGGAGATGGAGCCATGACTGCAGGGCAAGCATATGAGGCCATGAACAATGCAGGATATCTTGATGCTAATCTGATCGTTGTACTGAATGATAATAAACAAGTCTCTTTGCCCACGGCTACTCTTGATGGTCCTGCAACTCCAGTTGGAGCCCTCAGCAGTGCTTTAGCAAAGCTCCAAGCAAGCACCAACTTCCGCAAACTTCGTGAAGCAGCAAAAGTAAACCTCTAAGCTATTAAATATATATATATGGTGTTGCCTTCCATTACCAGTTCCTTGCATCTCTTCTATAATATATATCTAGAAAGACAAATGACTAGGATGTTATTTGGTAATAGAGCATCACAAAGCAAATTGGAGGGCAAGCACATCAAGTTGCTGCGAAAGTAGACGAGTACGCAAGGGGTATGATTGGTGCTTCTGGATCTACTCTCTTCGAGGAGCTCGGGTTATATTACATCGGTCCAGTGGACGGGCATAATGTTGAAGATTTAGTCACCATTTTCAAAAAAGTACGAGCAATGCCTGCTCCAGGGCCAGTCCTGATCCACATCGTGACAGAAAAAGGGAAAGGATATACCCCAGCTGAGGCAGCACCTGACAAAATGCATGGTGAGACTGAATTCAATAATAACCCGTGGTCTTGTTATGAGTTCTTAAAGAAGGTTCTTACTTCGTTATGCTTCCAGGGGTCGTCAAGTTTGATCCTAAAACAGGCCAGCAATTTAAGACCAAATCCTCTACACTTGCATATACTCGGTACTTCGTTGAATCTCTAATTAAAGAAGCTGAAGTAGACAACAAGATTGTAGCAATCCATGCAGCAATGGGTGGTGGGACTGGCCTCAATTATTTTCAGAAGGAGTTTCCAGAACGCTGCTTTGACGTGGGGATTGCTGAGCAACATGCTGTCACATTTGCGGCTGGCTTGGCCACAGAGGGCCTCAAGCCATTCTGTGCTATCTACTCATCATTCCTGCAACGCGGGTATGACCAGGTGAGGCGATAAAATAGACAAGGATTGGTTTTCTATTTAAATTTTTTGTTGTGATTGCAAAATCTCACACTAATACTTTACAATGGGTATGAAGGTGGTACATGATGTATCTCTTCAAAAACTACCTGTCCGCTTTGCAATGGATCGGGCTGGATTGGTAGGCGCAGATGGACCGACCCATTGTGGAGCATTTGATATTACGTACATGGCTTGCTTGCCTAACATGGTGGTCATGGCTCCATCTGATGAAGCTGAACTGATGCACATGGTTGCCACAGCGGCAGTCATAGATGACAGACCCAGCTGCTTCAGGTTTCCAAGGGGCAATGGCATTGGAGTTACTCTTCCTCCTAATAACAAAGGAACTCCTCTTGAGGTTAGCGCATAAGTAACTAACTGCTAAATATCTAAAGTGAAGTATGCATAACAAACAAATACACTAAATCTTTTTTCCTTCTTCAAAAACTGAATAGATTGGAAAGGGAAGAATACTGTTGGAAGGCTGCAGAGTTGCTATTTTGGGATATGGTTCTATAGTTCAACAATGTCTGCAAGCGGCAAGCATGCTGAAAAGCAGAGACATCTCTGTGACAGTAGCGGATGCAAGATTTTGTAAACCTTTGGATACAGATCTCATCAAGCGATTGGCCAGTGAGCATGAAATCCTAGTAACAGTGGAAGAGGGTTCAATTGGAGGCTTTGGATCTCACGTATCGCACTACCTAAGCTTGACTGGTATTCTGGATGGACCCCTCAAGGTAATCTTTCTTCAGTGTAGAAATTTCAAGCTCCCTTTTGAGGAAATTCCCCTTGTGTTCTTTCATCTTTATTTTTTCTGCTCCTAATTCTTTTTAGAGCTTTCTCCGCAGTTGAGAGCAATGGTGCTTCCTGACAGATACATTGACCATGGAGCACCACAAGATCAGATGGAAGAAGCCGGGCTCTCTGCAAGGCATATCTCAGCAACAATCTTCTCTCTCTTGGGGAGGCCAAAAGAAGCATTTCAGTTCAAGTGAGCACACGCATGGAATAAAGTTCCTGCCTAGAGAATTTTAGAATTCATTCACATCTTTAGAAGGTATAATTTTAGCTTTCTAGGTATAGGAGCTTGTGGAAACCAACTCAGAAATGCTCGTTTGGAATACGTCCATAAAATGTTTCAACAGTTATCTTCAAATACCCACAATCATAAAGCATACCTTGTTCACTAGTCTTTGGGTAAAAAAATGAATCAATGAGAGCGTTAACTTTTTAAGCATGTAAAGAAACTAACTCTGTCGTAATGAAGCTCACATAAAGCATGGAAATTTATACAAATGGACCAAATAAAGCACAATTTTTCTTGACATGAACACTCACTAGTGTATCTTATTTTCTCCTGTTTTTTTGTTTGTTTTAATTTAAAATGAAGTCATTAGACAGACGAAAAATAAGAAATTACATAAATAGAATCTAAAATCATTAACACAGTACATGTTAACTTAATAATTAACTCATGTCTAAATTAAACAGAAGCTTGAATCCAAACCTGTCTCCAATACTGAGAAACACACATCCACGTGGATCAATCGTTGGCCAGTGGCTCATGATGTAGCTGAGGATCAATTCATAAGTTACAGAATGAATTAGTTGGTGGACGAATTCTATGCAAGTTTGATAAATCCCACAAACTCCGAAGTTCTTGAGAATCTTGATAACAGTAGCCTTATTTCTGCACCCTGGCTTTCACTCTGATTATATTATGCCCTATCCTCATCCAAGTCCCTGCAAAGCAAATCATGTACCACGTCCATTACTGAGATCCTCAAGTTTTCCGACCAACTCCTCTAGCATTTCATCTATTTCTCTACATCTCAACAGAGGAGGAAGAAGACACTCACAATTCCGATTTTTCTTCCCCTTTCTAAGAATTCTGGTGCTATTTAAAGCTTCCACTGCAATTGAGCGCTTCCTGATCGATGCACGGTCCATGGTTTACCCCAATATCAGGTTGAAGAAGCAGGGGTTCCTTGGGGAAGGCAAGAGATTCCATTATCTTTCACTCTTCAGTGAGTGCACACGTCAAGCAGCATCTTGCCGAACAAGTCCATTTACATCTCCAGAGGTCTGTTTCTGCATTCTAAGGACAACAAAAAGGGCTATTATCTGTCATACACATTGAAATACAAAGGTGCTCCAAGCCAAACATCCAAAACTCTTTTGACATCTTCTCTTAGTACTCACATTAATCAGCATGTTGCAGTATGTATGGATTTAAAATGAATCCAAATTTCAAATTTAACTTTATTTTTTTGGTTTTGTAATTTATAATTGCAAAAGGATCTAATGAAATGTTGTTTATGTATTTCTTACCTTTCTCTATATAGCCAACGTATAGAGGATGAAGTTGCTCAAAATCATATGAAACAGAAAAAAGAATGGAGGACATACCAGCACTGCATTCTTTTCTTCTATATGTACTTCGGAGATAAATCTAATTGGCCAAGTGTGAGAATCTTCATAACTTCAAGGTTCTTGAGGATTCCAATACCACTAGTCTCATTGCTTATCCTCCACAGTCCACAGAGCAAAATTGCTATGGATAGCATCCGACTGTCATGAGACAAAAAAAAATCTCTTTCTCCTCATCCAAGTCCTACCACACAAATATGCATCAGGAATAAAACCCGTATATTTTGACCTTCTCAATTAGTTCTTCTAACATTTCAGATATCTTTTCACATCTTTGGTGAGACCAATCTTCGGCTTTGGAAGTATGAACATCCTTTTTAATATCAACCGAATTCATTGCAGAAATTTTCTTCAATTTCATCTCCTTCATTGCACTTTTCACCTCAATAAACTGGTTCCAATTTCCACTGGAAGCATAATGATTCGACAGCAGGGCGTAAGTCCTCTCGTCCTCTGGAGCAAGCTCCAGGGCTCTGTTTACAACTCTTTCTGCCATGTCCACTGCTCCATGAATCTTACAAGCACTTAAAAGTATTCTCCATAGGACCACATCAGGATTCCTTACGTGTTCTATTAACATTTCGGCCTCTTCAAGTCTCGCAGAACGTCCCAGCTAATCGACCATACTAGCATAGTGATCTCTGGACAATTCAATATTTTGATTGTCCCTGACGGAGGCAAAGATTCGGCAGCCTTCTTCAACTAACCCAGCGTTGTTGCAAGCTAAGAGAACATTCAAAAACGTGACGGCATTGGGCTCAAGTACCAAATCTTTTATTGTGTTGAATAGTTCAAGCGCTTCACATGCAAAACCATTTTCGGCATAACCATAGATCATGGAATTAACGGATACCACGTCAAATTCAATCAAAGCATCAAAAACAGACCTTGCCATTTCTGTATTTCCACACTTACCATACATGTCAATGAGGGCGACACTTACATATTTATCTGTGTCCAAATTTAATTTCGTGGCTATGCCATGGATTTGTCTTCCTTCCTCAAGCTTTGAGCATGCCTGAAGAGCAGTAGATAATGTGAAAGAATTGGGGATTATTGAAATGCGAATCATTTGTCTGAATTTTGTCAAAGCAATGCCCTCTCCACCATTTTGCACGAGACCCACCATAAGAGATGTCCAAGTCACCTGGTTCGGATTATAAAATCGTTTAAAAACCTTTAAAGAATCAATTATCAAGCCACATCTGGAATACATAGTAAGAAGTGAAGTCTGAGAGGCAACAGCAGATTCGAAGCCGGATTTGATGGTTAGACCTTTAAATTCCCACAACTGATCAAGATGCTTGCAGTAGTATACTCATTAGCCTTAATTCCTTCATTGGTCATTTTTCCAAAGACCTGGAGAGCTTCACCTTCTTCACCATGCTGGTTGTAACCAACAATTAAAGTTGTAAATAAAACCACGTCTTTCTTCACAACGCGGTCCATCACAAGCCTTGCATCTCTCAATTTACGAAACTTAGCATACATATCAACAAGAGCACTGCCAACAAACACATTCAAAACCTCCAAACCCAAAACCACTGACAACCCATGAGCTCTCCGGCCTTCAAGTACAGTACCCAGATCAGAAAAAGCCTTGAAGACACTGGAGAACGTGTACTCATCGGGTAAAACTCCCTCCAAAACCATTCTCTCATAAAGCCCAATAGCTTCTTTACTCCTTTCAAGGCTAGTGTAACAAGAAATCATTGAATTCCACGTAACTATGTGCTTATTAGGCAATTCATCGAATACTTGACGAACATCCTCGACTCTACCGCACTTCACGTACGCATCCATAACCTTATTGCCTATATTTAGGTAAAAACCAGATTTGATCATGTGGGTCTGGATTTTCCCCACGTCTGTTGAGGACTTCTCCTCCGTACATAGTTGAATCAGAGATGAGTAAGACAGTGACGCCTCGGTGAGGCTTGTGCTGTTGAAAGAGGCGCCAAAGGAGTTTTGAGCGAAGCACGTAAAAGCTTTGAGGTGGTTAAGTTGGCTTTGTCTGCGTAAATTGATTTGGACTGTAGAGCTCGTGTGCCCATTGAAATGCATGGGGAAACAAACGGCTATAGAGTGCGGACTGGAGCTGCTTTGCATCCGTCTCCGGGAGGAAGAAACTGAAAAGAGTACTGTTTGTTTTGCCCGACGATATATACTACAGTTTTGTGGCGAGGTGGGGAGGATAAATAATATGATTTTAAGGCAAAATCTTTCATAAAATTTTAAAAAAATAATAATAAATTAAAAAAAAAAAAAAAAAATTCAAAATGTGTTACACCCATTTACAACGTTAAATTCAAAATTTAGGGTTCCTTTAGAATTGTAGTTTTAATAAGTGCGATTTTAAAAATTGTAAAAGTATTTGATAAAACATGTTAAAAATTACTTTGTTATCAAATATTTGTTATGTGAAATCGTAGTTTTTGTTTAAATTTGCGTTTTTTTCAAACATAAACAACCCCCAACCTACTTATAAAAATTGTATTTTTTTTTTCTCTATTTTAAATTAAGTACTTTTTAAATCACAATGTGAAACGCTTTACGTTTTGCAATATTTTATAAAAATGCAATTTTTTTTTGCAAAATCGTAATTCCAAACGCACCGCACCCTTAATGAGAGTTTGTGTAACAATTATCTTTCCAATAAACTCTGTAGTATAAAAATGTTATGAGAAGTCAAAACTCACTATGGTATGTTCTTTCCAATTATCTTTCCAATAAAATTATTATTAAAAATGGAATAGAGAGCCACCTTCTTCGGCCAAATGGGGTGGCCAAACCACCCCAAACGTGAGAAAGCGGAGCAGCACGATACGACACTCACAGCAACATAAGGAAATCTGCACATGGTGGTGAAAAATAAACACCACTGACACTGGGTAAGCAAAAATTACCACGAAGGAAAGCACCCAAATTGAATATGGGTTTCAATATCGACGACGTTCTCGGACCAATGAGAACATCGTGATTCTACTAACTTCGGAACAACAGAGTCCCAATTAAAGAGAACAGAGAAGCTCTGTCTGCAAGAGGTTGAACAAAATACTCTTAAAACAGAGAAGGGGACCTTCAGAGTTTGTATCTAAAGCAGGTTAAAAATCAGAGATACAAAATGAAGAAGGTATACAAAGAAAGAAAAACTTTATACAAACTGTATATTTTCTTGATGATTGATCAATTAGATGATAGGGTATTTATACAAGAAAATTTGGAGACATAAACCCGTAGTTACATCGTGAGTATTAACTGTGAGTATTATTAACATGGAAGTCACCATCGTAAAAGGAAGAGATAATCCTTTCTCCGCAAGCTCAATAGGTGATCGACAAAATTCTTGGCTGAAGTTTTCTTTCTCAGTTGATTTGTGGTAGGTGGTGACTGAATGACGCCCTTACTTTCCTTCTTTGCTCAGATTCTCTTCCTTAAGAGCTTTCGAGTAGAATCTGCATAGAAGTATGAGAAATGCGCGGGGACCAGCTACTCCTAAAGGACAACTAAAGTGAGCAACAAAACCTAGCTGTCAGTCAATCACTTGATGATTAAATGAGATGAGACTAATGATATGGTGCTTTCCCTGCAGATTGGATGAAGGCTTGAAGCAAGCTCTGAGCTGCAAGGGTTTTATCAGGTGTCCCTGAAATAACGACCCTCCCTTCTCTTTCACCAGGACGAGGATCATGCACTGTGACTTTTGCACCTGAAATCTGATTCAGATTTTACCAAATGAAGAGGTAAAAGATTTAACTGACTGCAAGGGTTAGCACAGTTTGTATGAAAATGTTTATATGTTTATGTGTGGATGCATATAAGCGTGTTTATGTATGGATGTATATGGACTCAAATTTTTCTCTTCCCCTTTTGGGTCCTAGTGGCTTATTTACAGTACCACCACCGAAGAAGAGGCGGCCTATTTGAAACAGAAAGTTGCATCAGAGAGTATCTGCAACTTGTCTTCATATCAAAGTGCTGCTATGTTTATATCTTTGAAATGTTCTTCCACTGATCTTGAAACATTATCATGGAGCCTAATCTCAGATTTCTTTTTCAATTTATTTTCTTAATTTATAGTACAAGTTAAAATCACATAATTTAATCAATAATCACTGCATTAATCGGAAGTTAAAAGCACCATTAATTGAGAACAGGATGAGAGGACGCAAGCTAAAATGGTTTAGTCATGCCCATAGATCAATGGGCGCCCCATACTGAAGTGATTGTTACCGTGTTTATAATAACACTAAAAAAAAACAACACAAAACTACCCAGTATTAAAAACAAATCATTCAGGTTATACGGGAATTGACATCCAAATTTAAAACAAACAACAGAAAGTAAACCTTATTTAAATGTTCCAGATAAGCAACTTATCATAATTTCAACTTTCCTTCATACTTTAATTTGTGATATTTTATGTATAGCTTTTGACAAGAGAAAAAGCAAGTTTTCCAGGCACCAATTGACTGCCTCAAGCTATTCACGGAAATAATGCGTAAAAGATGAATACAACAGAGTCCACAACAATAATTCTTTTTGTCTTTTGTATAGTTAGTTACCTGTATTATGCTCTCCAAATTGGTCCCATCTTCACCGTAGACAGAGCCAAAAACATGTTCAGAAATCCGAATCTCCACCGTTGTATTTGTCACTGTAGCAAGTTTGTTTCCACTGCACAAAAAAGAAAATGTGATATATATAATATAAACCCATATATATCATATATGTTTGGAAAGGTTGAAGGGTAGATATTTGCAGCTAAATAGGTCTTAAAGAATGTTAAATCTTTTGATTTTCTATCAAAGGCGATTAATTTTATTGATGGCCCCAACATCACTGTTATATTTTTAGTAAAATGAAATAGATTAGCATCTAAGAAGCTGAGTTTAAGCATCCAAAGGAGTTTGGATCAACCCATTACATTTTGCTAAGGGATAGAAGTACAAGTTGGTTCTCAGTATAAAAGTATCACCATAATCAACAAAATAATATAAATTACTGAAGCCATCAATGCCCTTTTTTTCCAAACAAGTACTAAGATGCCAATTTTCTTCCTCTTTTTCCATTTTCTATTCTTTTATATAGATATTAAAAATTATGTAATATTACGTAATCATCTTGAACCGTCACCCTTTGCATAAGGTAGTTAATAAACACTAAAGCGGTGATACCTAAATTATAGAAGTATATGAACTTCTACTCAGGCCCTACCCATAGTAGTCCCTATCCAGCTGCCTAGAACTATGCAAATATCAAACTTCAAATAGCATGCAGAGCAATCTCATTCCTCCCTTGGTTCACTTGTATATATGAAGAAAAAAAAAAGACAAGAAAGAAAAGAACAGGACAGCTTCCGTAGTTGCACAATACTGACCTCCCAAGCTCATAATCCCCACCAAAGGTTGTCAAGCCCCTTTCATGATCTGAAATCGCCGTGGTTTGTCCTCTTCTCCCAGTCTGCAATTATAGCCACCTCTAAACTCTGAGCCCTTACAGTGAACCACATATTTTTCAAGAATCTGGAGACAACTGCAAAACGATGAGAAGGGGAAGATGGGTTGGGGGGGGGTGCGCACCTGGAACCTCGGTGGTGAAGAACCTATGTTGTGGGGAACAGGGTTGTTTCTCAGAGGGTCCTCATTCACTCTTACACAGTGGGACTTTGCTCTCGCTTCTTTGAACACCTCACTGGGCAAAAATTTATCCCTCAAACTACCAGTGACAAGAAACAAAGCTTCCTGTACACTTTTATACTCTCCTGAAATCTGCACAAGTTACATGTTATTCTCTCAGTATAAATTATGACTAGCAATTCGAGTTAAAAACACGGACTCATAGCTCTCCATAAATGCCTGAAAGGCCGTCTACATTGGGCAATTGCCCAACATCACAAGATATAACATTTCATTCTTTATAACAATTAGCTGTCCAAGTTTTGTTGGTAGATGACAACTTGCCAAAATGCAATCACAAGAAAATTTAAAGCAATTAGGACCTGAACGGTATTACGCATGCATGTATACATAAACACATGGGACTCTCCTACAATGAACAATAAATCTCTCTTTTTCTTTCCTTATTTAGCTGGAATTAAGCATACAAATCACATGTACAAAACTCTAGCAGGGCTATCCTAAAATTTTGAAAAGAAAAAGGAATTATCATGTATCTAAGAATTATAATATCTCAAATTAACCAGATAACCTAAATAAGTACTGATACGGAAAATGTATGTTTTACTAGAAAAAGACACTTCATAAACACCAAAAATAAAAGACACTTTCACAACATAAGGTGATCATCAAAATTAAAATCTCGCAACATATTCTAGTTCAGTTGTGTTGATCTGTAAGATCCTTCAAAAATCATACTTAAACTTAGATAAATATGAAAGGTAATCGCACCTGTACTACTACATCATTCACTGAAGCACAATCTAAAATCTGGTCTTCTTCCAATATCAGTATGTCAGCACCAGTGACTTCTCTCATTCCTGAAAGTTCCTTACCGTCATTGCCACTCAAACAACCAACCAAGTCTGATGAAACTAGAAGCTTGGCTGTTACAGGTCTACCCTCACTCAAGCCTGATAGATGTCCCCTTCCAATGACACCCTCGATAATTCTACGGAAGACAAGAACTACAGCATTTTGTGCAGGAGAGTACGCTGATTCAAGGTTCTACAAGATATCAAGTCAACCCCAGATCAATGATAAAGATGATATATAGGACTGTGAGTGTGTTCATGTGTTTAGGATCCAGAAAGAAATTAAATTTTTTTTAACAAAAATGTAGAATATTTCTACAGAAACTACTCCACTAGCGTGAGAATTAATGGTAGAGCTTCTAAGAATTACAATAGCATGACGAACCTCCCATGCAGAGATGGTGACGACCCGTTCATGGGACTCAGTTAATGGAGATGAAAATGATATAGAAGCACCAGCTTCATTCTGCAGCGCTCTGACAATGGTCCCTTTTTTGCCAATCACAGACCCAGCCGCATGACCAGAACACAGCATTCTGAACACAACTTCTTGTCGTGTACCCTTTTTGTCTTGGCCCGAAACTACTCCATTAGCATGTATCAGTGATGACAACGTATTGGCATTTGAAGAACTATTTCCCGAATTTCCAGGCAAAGGTAGTAATGGCGAACTAAGATGTGAGAAAAGCTCTGCATGTGGATCAGGAGAGGCTCCATAGGAAGAGCTTCCAAGAGGTCTGGTAAAAGGGGTTGGGGCTTTGCCTACTGATAGACAATCTTGGAGATAAGTAGAAACATCCTGTTCTTTCTTGGAAGCCAAAGGGCCATCGGTAATCTGCCCCCTCACAGTGTAAACAAATTCTCAGATGGGAAAAAGGGAGCAAAATTTTTCTCTGCTTAGATATGTCTACCAGACTAGCTTTGCTGTGAACCAAGATTCTACTTTATGTTCAGGTTAAATTTTCTTAAGAAAAAATGTAGCAAATATGGCCAAAAAAAAAGTCTCTAATCAAATATTCGTCAAAAATTGCCATTAAAGCTTCAATATGAAGTAATCATATAGATCACTATACCATTAAAGACGATATTTATGTCCTGGAATATTTTTCTCAAAGAAAATACTTGCTAAAAAAGCAATAGATCAGCATCGGAAATAAGCAGATTGGGCACTAAGAAAAGCAGATTAATAGCTCTGGCCTCCTTTTGGTGCTCTAAGCAAAAAATAGGAAAAGAAGGAAATTCCAAAAGTATTTTTGTTGCACTTTGCTTTCATTTCTCTCATTTTCTTTCTAGAGAACCAAACATGGGGCCTGAATCCCATGATCAAAACAATCTCTGTCTCACCTGAATCAATTCATCTTCCTTTACTTTTGCTATTAGCTGCCTAATCTGCTTATTTTTCCTATGTTGATCGGTCGCTTTTGCAAAGAAAGAATTCTCTTTTAAAGTGAGACCCGTGGAGTGAACTATATACTTTTGAAGAATCTGGAGAAACCAAAAACAACTGCAAACAGGGGGGGTGGGGATGGATTTCCACCTGCTGCAACCTCAGTGCTGAAGAGAGACCACCTATGTTGTGGGGAACAAGATCATTTCTCAGAGGATCCTCAGTCACTCTTACGTGAGGCTTCTTTGCTCTCACTTGACCATCCCTCAGACAACCCGTGACTTGAAACAGAGCATGCTGTACACTTTTATACTCTCCTGTAATCTGCACAAATTACACATTCCCATTTCAGTATAAATCTTCGCTAGTAGGTGGCATCAAAAGTTTCTTACCAGTTGAAGTTATAAACAAGGATTCATAGGTCTCCCAAAATGCCTAAATAGGCTGCCTACCAGTTAGGCAATCACCCAACATCACAAGATATAACCTTCCATTCTTTATAACAATTAGCCATCTAAATTTTACTGTTGGGATTCCCCAACAGTAAACGTATAAATCTTTCTTCTTCTTCTTCTTCTTTTCTTTTTCTTTCTTTCTTTCTTTTTTTTTTTTTTTTTTTTTTTGTCTTATTTGGCTAGAATAAACATCCAGATCACATGCACAAAAATCTAGCTGAGTTATCCTAGAATTTTAAAAAGAAAAAGATATCATGATGTTTCAATGGACTGTAATATCTCAAACTAACTGGATAACATAAGAAAATTCCTGAATGGACAATATATGGTTTACTAGAAAACACACTTCGTAAACACTGAAAATAAAGAAACTTTTCACAACACACAAGGCAATTATCAATATCAAAATCTCACAAAAAGCTCTTGTTCAATTGTGCTGATTAATACCATAAGATCCTTCATATATCACAGTTGACTTTAGATAAATATGGGAGGTAATCTCACCTGTACTACTACATCATTAACTGAAGCACAATTCAGAGTCTGCTCCCTTTCCAATGCCCATATGTCAGCACCAGTGACTTCTCTCATTTCTGAAAGTATCTCATCGTCATTGCTACCCAAACAACCAACCAAGTCCGATGCAACTAGAAGCTTAGCCATTACACGCCTACCCTCACTCAAGCCTCCCCTCTCAGCAACACCCCCAATAATTCTTGCAAATAGAAGAACTACCGCGTTTTGTGCAGGAGAGCAGGCTGATTCAAGGTCCTATAAGAGATTAAGTCAACCTCAGATCAATAATAGCACATTTATACAAAAAATACTCCACTAGCATGAGAATTAATGGTAGAGCTTCCAGGAATTATGGCAGCATGACAAACCTCCCGCGCAGAGACAGTGGCCACACGCTCCCTGGACTCGGTTAAAGAAGCTGCAAACATTATAGAAGCACCAGATTCATTCTCCAGAGCTCTGACTATGGCCCCTTTTTTGCCAATCACCCAACTAGCTGCATGATTAGTACACAGCATTCTGAACACAACTTCTTCTTGTTGTCTACCCTTTTTGTCTTGGCTGGAATCTCCTCCATTGTCAGCTCGAATCGACCTATTGCCATTCAAAGCGCTAATTCCTGAGTTTCCAGGCGAACTAAAAGGTGGGGAAAGCTCTGCATGTGGATCAGGGGAGGCTACGTGGGAAGAGCCCTCGGAAGAGCCTTCAAGAGTTCTGGTCAACCAGGTTAAGCATTTGTCTAACGGTGGACAGTCTTGGAGACAGTTAGAAACATCAATCAGTGCTTTTTTTACAGCCGAAGCAACACCAGTAATCTGCCGACACACAGCAAAATTTTCCTATGTTTAGTAGATTGGCCATATTGTGATACTAATCAGACTATACTTTTACTTTCGAGTAAAATTTTCCACAGAAATATATAAGTAATAGAGATTAATAAAACTCCAGCATAAAGTAACTAATTACAGAGATTGATATAGCTATAGTCTATAGACGATATTTATGACTCAAGTAAAATCTTCATGGGAACAGCGACAGATCAACATAGGGAACAAAAGCTCCCTTTGGTGCTCTAACAAAAGCGAAACGTAAAATCAAAAGAAAAGAAATGCTAAAAGTAATTCGCTTTCCTCTCGCACTCCTGCTTTCGTTTCTCTCGTTTTCTTCTCGAGAAGCAAACAGATTGCGCCTGAACCTCATGGCCAGAAGAACTCACTCTCTTTCTCTCACCCTCACCTGAATGAACTCGTAGTCATTGACCGTCCAATCCGGCGCCGGAAAGATCCTGACCTGAGCGCCGCTCTCGCTTCTCACTCTTTTGATGTTCTTACCTCCTTTCCCCACCACCGGACCAATCTGAGACCTGTGCGCCACCATTTTCCACCACACCTCAATCTCATTCTCCGCCACCGCCGATTCCCAAACCCTCTCGAAAACCCTAAGCATCGCCTCCTGAGCGTTTGACAGCTTGCGCTCGGCTCTCAACCCGGATCCGACGATGAGGACGATCCGGTGATCGGATCCGGGCGCCGCCGCCTCGCAGTGAATTCTGGAGCCGGTCTCTCGCCGGATGCGCGACACGCCGGCGCCGTTGTTGCCGAGGAGGCGGCGTGTGGACGACACGTGTATGAGGAATCGGAAGGCCGCCTGGCCCGGTGAGAGCTTGGTCGCTGGCCGTTTTGGATGGTCCCGCTTGTGCGAATCCTTGCGTTGTTGTTGCGTTGATGAAACGGCGTCGTGCCGTTGGTCTGAAAGCGATGAACAATTACTCGAATCTTCCATACCTCTCTCTAGAGGGAGGATTGCTTTGCAAGCACTGAAACTTGCAGGTATGTACAGTATACGGCTAGTTTAGTTTTTCAGGGCGCGGAGTTGGCTCGGAGTTCACATACTGAGAAAGCAAACGAGGTTGCGTTATAAAGCGCGCGAGGATTAAATAAGGCATCTGCAAAAAGAAAAGAATCGCCAATCGGTACCCCGTATAATTTAAATGTTAATTAACGCATTTCATTATGTAAAAATATTTTAAATATTAATTATTATCTTTAAATTAATACGACATATACAATAAATATTAAGATGACAAAAGTTAAAAAGGACAAAGTTTTTCTCGAGTGGGGAAATTTTCTTTAACTTAATTTATAAAAAATATATATATATATATATATATATTCCTTAAACATACGTATTTTTTTAATAATAAGAACAAAGTTTGAATAAATTTTACTAAAAACTCATGTGCATCTCACATGTTACTAAAAAAATGACACATATCAATTTTATAGACTAAGTTGAAAGAAAACTTTATCGAAAGTTAAATGACACAAATTTTCTACTAACCAACTTTTAAAAAGAACATGCATTATTTAAATTATTAAAAAAATATATGAGACCTATGTGTTATATATATATATCTTTTCGCGTGTTAATAACACAATTTATTTTTAGAGGTTTTAAAGTTAAGGACTTTTCAAATCGCTTAGTAATTTAGGGGTCTAAAATAAAAGCTCCCCTTTATTTTTTGTAGGAACGAGCGGTTTTGGGAAAGATTCTATGGGCATACTCCTGGTGCAAAATTTTTTCCCTTGCTCACGTTGACATTTTTTTTTTTTTTTTCCTGCTTCTACTTGAAACTTTTTTTTTTTATTCTTGGCTTTTGTGTGTTTGTTTACTTCTATATTAGGATAGGGATAATTAGAGGTTCATCTATTTGGGATAATGAACAAAAGGGTTGAGTTCTGAATTCTTCGCGATTAAGGTTCATTTTGATTTGCAGTTTCAAAATGTGTGATTTAGAAAATAATGATTTTAAAATGTGTGATTTTGAAAATGTAATTTTAAAATTGCAGTAAAGTGTTTGATAAAATTGCGATTTGACCTTTAAATTTATCGTTTAGTAGCCTTTAAAATCATACATTTTTTAAAACACATTTTGCTTGAGGTTTAAAAATGCATATATATTTTTTTTTCTATGTTTTTAAACTACAATTTTTTGAAATCACACTCCCGCACAATGGATTTGTAGTTAGGTATAGTCGCTGGTTGTGTTACTCAAAAAATGAGATGGCTTTTAAAATTATCATTAGATCAAAATTCAATATTGATCAATCACAAATCAAATGGTAATTTTAAGAGTCACATCATTTTTAAAAGGACATAAAAGTGATATAAGATGAACTTATAGAATTACTCGTTTTATACGGATTTGAAGTTTACTCAATATATGAAAAAAAATATATATTATATTTAAAATGACGAATGTATCAAAATTAAAAAATAATTATCTTAAATTTAATAGGTATTTTAAAATACATATCACACTTTAGAGGACTAGAAAAACTTTTAGAGGTTTCTCGGCTCGAATGACTATTGTGCCCCAGCATTTTTTCTGCAAGTACTTCCTGTGTGCCTCTGGATAAAATCTTCAGCGCCAGAAAGTGAGAAACCATTCGGAAGAGAAGCCGAGGCAGAGATAGTAAAGGGAAGCCTCTGTTGTTAAGGCACACATATCAGGTGAGCAATAGAGTCTTGGTTTTTGTGCATATGTTTGTTTCTCTATACTTGTGTTTTCATAATTCTCATCTCTTAAAACATTTATGTTAGCTGAATTGGGTGCTGATTTTTGTTGTGCGATTTGTACAACTCAATAGCTAAATCGTATAGTGAAGTTGAAATTGATGAGAAAGATTGTATGGCGTATTTAGGTGTTGGTGAAGGTGGAATTGCTGTAAGCATGGAGTGGGTGGCATGATTGAAGCCATTTGCTGCTGCACCCAACTTGGTTGATTTTTAATGAACAAAGATGGAGGTTTTTCTTGCTGCAAAGACTTGCCCCACTGTAATCTCCAAGAGAATGCAGAATTTTTTGAAACCTGACAATGAGTGTGAGTAACAAGATATCTATGTGTTTTTCTTTTCCTTCAATTCCTGTGGTTAATGGCATAGATGAAGTGGGCTCAGTCGTTTTTCCCAGATTACATGTCATTGTTATCAATCTTATAAAATGTTCGTCATGTGTTTCCAGTGTTAAGATATATGTTTCTTCCTAATGTTTAATTATTGCTGCAAAACCCATAGCTGCTCCTTGTTTGTCACAGGTGTAATTACAAATGTTGTAGAAGAAAATGAGTTCAGATTCCATTATTTCTTCACTGAGAAACTATAGGCCTGCATTACATACTGGCCATTCTTCCTGTCATGTCTCTTAGCTCATGCAATGTCATTGTGTTGATATATGGCTACATTTAGTGTCTTCCTGTAGCATTTAGAAAAAGAATTTCATATGATTCTTCTTGTTCCTCATTATGCCTCCATTCTTTCTCGACTCTGACACAACAGATAAACTGCACTTAAGGAGTCATGTTGTGCTATCCTCCCATGAAGCTCCATCAAGTCGCCGACATATCATAGTGTGTACTGGTGCTTCGTTGGTTACCACACTTACCTTCAACTATGGCTTAACACCATCGATTGTTTGGGCTGAAGAAAATTCAAATGGCAAAGAGGAAGAGGATGCAGGAATTGTTGGGGCCGTCAAATCATTATTTGATCCTAATGAGAAGACCAAGTCCGGTAAAGTGTTGCCGAAGGCTTACTTGAAGTCAGCGAGAGAGGTTCTGAAGACACTGCGTGAATCCTTGAAAGAAAACCCCAAGGATATTGCTAAGTTCAGACGCACTGCAGATGCAGCAAAGGAGTCCATTAGAGAGTATTTGAGCAGCTGGAGGGGGCAACAGACTGTGGTTCAAGAGGTATTTTCAATTTTGGACAAACTTTAGAAAGCACAGGGATTTGTTATGTTTTTGTTGGATGATTACAAACGAATTTACAATTTTCTGGCTTCACTTGTAGGAATCATATGTTGTGTTAGAGAAAGCTATTAGATCATTGGCCAGCTTCTACTCGAAGGCAGGTCCATCTGCCCCACTTCCGGAAGAGGTTAAGTCTGAGATATTAAATGACCTCAACGCAGCTGAAGGGTTTTTGTAACAATCGAGCATTTTGATGCAAGATGTATTAAAAAAAAAAAATTGAAGTTATATGCCCATTTGGTATTACTTGGTCCTTTGATTGAGCTCGTTTTTGCTGCTTGCCGGTAAGCGGAATTTTATTTATATTCCTATGTTCTGGAGTTATAAAGCATTTATTTATTAGTACTCTTTTTTTATTTGTTTTCCCTCGTGTTAAATAGCATTGTGAACTTAACCGTAAAAGAGAGCTTGTTGTGCTGCTTGATGGCTATTTTGGTAGCTATTTTTGGCCAATCGTGCATCAGATGGCACTAATTCACGGGGTTAGCGCCGCCTGGCAGTAGCAGGCACCACCAGTATCACACCTCATCTTGGTCAAGATTTTTCCTCCCTTTCTCCTTTGGTCAAGCTCATATATTGAGCCCATGGTCGATGAAGGACAACCAACAGGAATAAGAAGTAACCTCATTATTCTACACGCCAACTCTAAAACACAAAAAGGTTGTACAATCATCACCAAATTATAATAACTACAAGATGGGAGATTTGTCTAATATCCTAAAATGATTTTATCTATGAGAATAGATAAGGGCAAAATTTAACAATATGTTAGCACCAAGGCCATGTATATTGATAAATCTGCAAGTTCAAATGTTCAATGATTGACAGGTCTCAACAACAAGTAGATAACAAAAGGAGCACCAAAATGTAACTCCGAGGACTCATTTATTGTTGATCGATTCAGTATTAGGTCTACAACAACTCATACAAGCAACCATCCGTCCTTGATAGCTTGTGTGTTGGAGACCCATCGCTCATGTAGTAGCACCAAGGTCTGTATATTGTTTTTCTCAGCAAGGCGGAGCTTCAACTGGTGATCAATAGCACAATACATGTGGGATCATCAACTTAATTCTCCCAGTAGCACGCTTGAGGAAAATGAGGATATGAGGTTAACATTATCGACCTTTAGCATGATGATTAACAATCAAGAACGTGATAGCACTCCTTTTGAACTGCAAGAACCAAATGGAATGCATATTTAGATTGAGTTTCACATGCCATACATTACTTAAAGTATACTAGTTTCTAAAGAGTGTGTGTGTGTGTGTGTGTGTTTTTTTTTTATAAGCATATAAGAGACATCCTCATAATGCCAAAAGCAAACATCCCTGTGCTACACACTTGGTAGTAAACATGACAAGAAATACCAGATCGATAAGAAAATAGAAATGACTCAAGTTCCAAAATTTTCTGGAGTTACTGCAACAAAATCTCAGAAAATCTCCTTACACATTGATATCATGAAGTAAAATGTCAGAAACTCCCAAAGAAACCACCTCAGGAAGGAATTATGTGGAGGATTGATAGGGGCTTATATTTGGAGGTAACAGCAAAAGATCGATGAACCAAGGAAATGATTTCAAAGCAACAAATTAGCTCTGACACCAAGAAATAAAATATGAATTCCAAAAAACAAGAGTAGTTCTATTCTACAAGTCGAACTATTCATCATCATTACAGTTAAGTTCAAAAATCAAACCTAATAGAACTTATAAGGGCCTGAGATGGATTGAACCCGTGACCTCCAAAAGCCAACAGGACAATAACAAACCTTAGCTGAATCGAACCCCACCATATGTTTATTGGGGGAGTAGGTGCTTCTTGGTCCATAGACCATTGGCAATGACTATGTGAATTCATGCTAAACAGGACAATAACAAACCTTGGAATGGTCCCATGGCGACGTGGGTCATATTCTGTTGCTTGTCGAAGAGCTCTTGCAAAAGCTTTGAAGGTTGCTTCAATTATATGGTGAGAATTTCTTCCAGCAAGCTGGTGCTCAACCAAAATCAAAATATTCCAGCAAGCAAAATTAATAAAAACATAGAAATATATAAATTGGACAAAAGTGCACAAAAACATCTACGAATTCGGAGAAAGTGCACAAAGATGGTATTTATTTCAGTAAACTTCATGTTTTTGTTTCAAAGAATCAAAACATTCAAGAACTAGTCAGATGATTTAACATCGACTATGAGAAAGTTAAGAACCTTCTAGTAGTATTACCTGGCGAATGTGAAGTGTCATGCCAGAAGTATTCACCAGAGACTGGAAAAAGTGCTCCACCAACTACAAATAAAACAGTCCAAATGACTTATCTCCTCAAGTAACAAGTTCAAGAAGAAAACTAAAATAAAAGAATCAAGCAGATAAACTACATAAAATTGCAGAAAATTTCTACAGATACACACGATGTCACATTGTGTTGATGTCTCTGCAGGAAGTTCAACTGCTCCAGAGAAGAACAAAAAATTGAGACATCTAAATTCTTGATGTGGGAAGGAAACAAAGACAAGTCCTACCTGAGTATCATATGTTCCAACTCTCTGAGTAGGTATTTGCAGATCATAACTTAGATGTGGTCGGCCAGATAAATCCTGAACAACAATGTCCTATAAATAAGCAATTATTTCAAATATAAAAAGAATGTAAAAAAGCAAACGTGGTTAGAGAGGACATTGAATACTCAACATTGAGTTAATACTACAATCTGGAGTACAAGTTCAATAATGATATGAAAATAGCATTATAGCTCAAGTCCCATGCGCCTCAGCCTTCAGGATCTGGGGCTCTCCTATTAATTCACCTCACACACGTAAAAGCACAATAACTGTTATGCGAGGGGCTTGAATTCCAACCACATTCATGATGTAATTAATGCACTATGGTGCATTACTGCACCTATTTTTTTAGCCTTTGTTTTGCTACCCAACCCCTAATCCTAATTCGTTTGTTTGCCACCTTACTTCATACTTGCTGCCCAGCCAACTCCATGAACAAATTTAAAAGCATTTTCTTTACTTGTGGGTTTCATCGTCTTGTGGGTAAAGCAGTTGAACGTGCACTATAAATACAGGCTGTTGCCTTTTGTTTTTGTGGGTGTGTAAGAAAGAACTTGGTTATAGTCTAGTCAAAGACTTAGGATATCAGAAAATTATCTTTGTGAGCGAGTGAGACTTTGGGTGCATTAAGACTTGGGATTTGAGCATTACTCGCCACCTTTTTTACTCTATATTTTGTAAGTGAATTTTGTCTCCGCCCGTGGACGTAGACCATTACGCCGAACCACATAAATATTTGTGTCCTTGTGTGTGCTTGTTATATTTTTTTCTTCCATTTCTTTACTAGTTTGTCATCCAAAATCTTAATTTATTACAAGAATAACCATCAGAAAGCTGAGTCCTAAGACAATATTCTAACCAATTTCATGTTCTATTTCTTGTCTACACTAATAATTCATAAAGATGATAGAAAAACATAGAACTTTCAAAGTTTACTAAGTCCTCGATTACGCATTGCTTCAGACAGTTATTTAAGGACCCAAAAGCCGCCATGCTATAATGTGTTTTTGCCAAAATTTATTTAAAGGATATCCTATTAGTTGGTGATACCCTATTGATTTCCAATCAAATGCAAACACAGGTTAATCTTAACTCCAGTAAGTTTTTTGACACTGAAACACTTATAATGTGATTAATTTACATGGAATGATCACGTCAAACCTACCAGCGCAACATGTATTAGTGCTTCATCAAGAGGAGCAGAGAAGTCACCAAACCGATTTATTCCTTTCCTATCACCAAGTGCCTGCAAAAAAGCCTGCAGAACAAGCAAAACTAGATTGGTACATCTCACGCCCAGAGATATTAAAAGGTGGATCCAAAAATAAAGCTGTTGAATGATCTTTGGATGTCCCTAACTTGGTCCATTCTGTTTTATATAACATTCTCAAGTAAGCATAAGCATATATTTGAATGAGATAGGAGGCTAAAGTAGAATTGGTAAAATGACTTTTTTTTTCTTTTTTTTTTTAATAAGTAAAATGACTTGAGGAAAAACGTAGACTAATTGGGATGCAACCAAATGCAAAACTATTTTATTTGAATGCTAGGTAAAAAAAAAAAAAAAGCAATGGACAGCCTCAAATTCAGTGTCCCATCCGGACAAATTATAAGCAATAACAAAACAATTGATGCAAGGGTTTTCAGTACCGTTCCAATGGCAAGAGCAACATCCTCGTTAGTGTGATGATCGTCAATGTGGATGTCCCCAGTAGCCTTCACATGCACATCCAACAGCCCATGCGAAGCAAGTTGCTAGCATAAAACAAAGTAAATACAATGAACAAGCAGCGCAATCAGACTAAAAATTCACATAATAAAATCACAAGAAAAGTGTGTTTTCTAACTCAGGTAGTTGGCATATACCAGCTAAGCTGAGCTAAGAGTGGACTCAGAAGAAATCATAATCAACATTTTAAAAAAAAAATCTTTGCCCTAAATTCATATACTGTGAAGTAAAATTTGCTTCTTTTTTTTTTTTTTTTTTGTGTGTATGTGTGTTTTTCGATAAAAAGCTGAAACTGGGAATATACAA
Organism: Corylus avellana; assembly: GCF_901000735.1. Lineage (NCBI taxonomy): Eukaryota > Viridiplantae > Streptophyta > Magnoliopsida > Fagales > Betulaceae > Corylus > Corylus avellana. The sequence continues at coordinate 2,748,499 of NC_081542.1, read as the reverse complement.
CAAAAAACAGCTAAACCCAGATTGAGAAACAAATATAGAAATCAATCAAAAATTAAAGCCAAAATCACTAACATCCAACATGTGATCAAGGAAGGGAATCCCGGTATTATTCTCAGCAACCCCGGAACCATCCAAGTTTATTTTCACCGACACATTGGTCTCCTTCGTGACCCTCTTGACCTCCCCAATCCGAGCCCCTGAGAAACAACCAACAAGGACTCAAACCCACCTCCGAGTTTCAAAAACAAACACAGAGAAGCCAAATTTGTATGATCAAAATGTGTTGTTACTTGCGCCGAACGAAGAAGCGGTTATCGTCGAGCCATTTTCGTCGACCGAAGCGGCACAGGTCTGTGGGTCCTGAGACATTGTCAGGAGCTGGCGATGATTTGGTGGGAAAATTGGGCGCTTAGGAAAAGAAGTGAGAGTGGGGGCGAGAGGTCTCTGAGAAACCCTAACCCTGGGTTTTAGCAGCGGAGATGAGATAGAATACTCTACAAGACGCGCAGCTGCGGTTAGCTCCATCTTCAGAAACCAAGCAGTGGCCTACTGACAGAGATTGCGAATGACGTCGATCACTGAGCAGAGTAGTTCTAAGCGTCAGGCCAATCTCTATAACCACCTCATTTTTTTAGACTCTTCTTTTTAATTGCTAAAAAAACACCACTCATTTTTTAGAGATTTGTTTATTAAAAAAGAAAAAAAAAAAGTCCTAGTGCTATTTTAAGCCAAAGTGTATTATTTTAGTGGAATAGCTTCCTTTTCATTTTGTCTTTAACAGGTAGCTCAATCGACTTAAAACTATGCACTATGAATTGAAGGTCATCTCATATTATTTAATAGTATAAATAATATCAATGTTGGCAAATTTGTTTTAAAAAATAAATAATATCACATTGTGTATACCGTTAAATCCTGATCAATTTTTATTTGAAATAGAGAGAATCTTTGTCCATTGTGTGGGAGTGTGATTTCAAAAATTGTGGTTAAAAAATACAGGAAAAAATATATATGTGTTTTTAAATCCCAAGCAAAATGTGTTTTTAGAAATATATGATTTTAAAGGCTAAACTATAAATTTAAAAGTCAAATCACAATTTTTTCAAACATTTCACTGCGTTTTTGAAAATCGCATTTTTAAAATCACACGTTTTGAAATCATTATTTTCTAAATTACACATTTTGAAACTGCAAATCAAAATGAACCTTAAACGCCAAGAATTCAAAACTCAACCCTTTTGTTCATTATCCCAAATAGATGAACCTCTAATTACCCCTATCCTAATATAGAAGTAAACAAACACAGATAAGCCAAGAAGAACAAAATAAAGTTTTCAAGTAGGAAGCAGGAAAAAAAAAAAAGGAGGAATGTCAAAGTAAGTCAGAGAAAAAATTTAGCATTGGGGGTACAGCCAGAACATAAGCATAAAAATCAAATAGAATCAGATACCAAAATTCTATTCAAAAAAAGAGAAATGAGTTAAATTAAAAAAATTAAAGAAACCGAAAGTTTGGAATAATTATAGAAATTCAAATGAAGATTAAAAACATAGGATTTCTGAATTTCTAAATAATATGATGAAAAGTTTCTTATCAATAGAACCTTTACAAAAAATAAATTTTTGGTGAAAGCAAATTGGAAACTATAAGGATATGCCCAAAACCACTTTTGTCGGTGTGATTTCACTTTCAAATTTTTTCTGCAAAATAAATTAATATTACCTTCATAAATCAAAGCAACATAGAAGAAAAATAACCGCTCGAGAAATCAATTCCTATTCTTTCATACGTATACAAGGCTCAGATCAAATAAGAAAATTAAAATAATCAACATCCAACCACCTCTTAATACTAATTTAGTTATTAATTATACCAACAAAAACAGATTCGCTTTGATAGCCTAATTCATTTAGTCAACCAAATTTCATTGACAAACACCATTAATAACCCCCGAGAGTTGTTCCACAACATCACGTAACTTTGACACAAGAAATATAATAGAGAGACACAGAAAAAACCTGTGTGTTTCATCATCAGTAGGAGAGAGGGAAGATGGATTTTGACAGTGGGTTGGGGTTTTGAAATTTGGGGATTTTGATGGTGGGTACCTCGTCGCCGGAAATGTGGGTGGCTCGTCGTCAGCAGAACTTGGCATTCTAGGTCTCCGACGGCCGACCGTCGGTGAAGGGAGAGGGGAGAGGGAAGAGGGAAGAGGGAAGAGGAAGAAACCGAATCCTCTCCAATCCATTTGGAGTTGAGAGGTCTTAGTTGATGGCCATAATGGCTCTAGGAGAAATCCTAAGGTCATAAATGGGACATGTGTCCCACTAAAAATAAAATATTAAAATATCATTTACAATTTAAAATAAAAAATAGAAACAAAAACTAATAAAAAACTAAGGGTTGGTTGGCCACCCCATTTTGGCCACAGGGGGTGGCTGGCTACCCTCAAGGGCCAAAAGAAAAAAAGATAATAATAATGGGTTTGTCCCTTGAGAGTGGTTCGGCCACCCCATTATTATTTTTTTTTGGAATTGTGACTCTTGGAGGTGGCCGAACCACCCCAGAGGGCCACCGTTTGGCCATGAAGCCACCCCCACGGCCAAATGGTAGCCCTCAGGGTAGTTCAACCACCCCTAAGAGCCAAAATATATATATTTTATTATTATATTTTTTATTTTAAAAAGGTTAAATAATATTTTATTATTTTTTATTTAGTGGGGTACGTGGCATTATTGTAGTGGATCTTTTTAAAGAGATCTTGACTATGAATTAGATCTTCTTTAATCTATTTTGGACGGACCGATTCCAAAGAAGAAAGAGAGAGAGATATGTCTAACAATGTGGGAAGAGAGTCTTTTTAACATGGGAAGAGAGAGAGTCACACACCGCATGCGTTTTCTAACCTAAAACGTTTAATTTTAATTTTAATTTTTTAACATTTTTCTTGAAAAAATATATACATGAGATATGAATAATATGATTATATTGAATATTTTGTGCTCTATTTTTGTAGAGTTGCGGCTCTGTCATTTTATTGACATTTTCTTATGAATGAAGATTAATTCTTTTTTCTCAAAAAAAAAAAAAAAAAATGATGCGGCTTTTAAATTAACAAATTCTATAATGATTTATTATAAATTAAATGATAATTTTAAAAGTCATATTAATTTTTTTTTTTTTTTTTTGACATGTCCACACAAGAGGGGGGAAGGGGATTCGAACTAATGACCACTGCTTCATTAGGCGTGGTCCTAGCCGATTGAGTTACCTCTTGGAGACAAAGTCGCATTAATTTTGGATAGATACAAGAGGGATGCAAGGAGGACAGTTATCATTCTCATTTGTATGACCGACATGTGGGTCTTACATATCTAATGGTGAACTTGAAAAAAATGAAAAAGGAAGAGTAACACGTCTCTTATATTAACACTCATTTGATTATTAATTTTTATAATAATATATTTTAAGGTTCTTAATTGTTATAATCAAATCCTTGGGGGTCATATATAATGATAATTAAGTTGATAACAATCGTTGTCACATAATTTACAGACGAATAAAAGCATGTTAAAATATACATAATTATTGTAATGTTATGTATTATATTACTATTTTACTATGCTGACATTATAATTTTTTATTAATTAAAATTTTATTTTAAGAATGAACGGCAATATTGATAAAATAGTGATGTAGTATATAGAATTACTCTTTATTATATTAACATTCTAATGACAAATATTGTAAGTATAAGAAATAATTTAACATTTGTGAATAATAATGATAATTATGATGCATTTGGAATTGAATTGGGATTTCGTAAGAATAACCTGCGTTTTTAAAAGATATCGTAAAATTTAAGGCGTTTGGTATTGTAATTTAAAAAACACTTAATCCAAAATAAAAAATAAAAAAAATTGATTTATATGCAGGCTAAGGATGTTTATTTGAAAAAACGCGAATTTTAAATAGCGATTTCCAAACGGACCCTTTAATATGTATACAAATAAATTACTAGTAACCATGGCAAAAATAATTAGAGAAAAATAAAAACCGAAAAAATGTAAATAAAACGGAAATCATAAAACGTTTAAAGAATTTATCACTTTCTTATTTAACATATTTTTCTCTCGTGTAAATTAAATTTGATCGGGGAATGCTATTGCCATGCTCCTCTGAAACCTCCTCGCAGCCGCCACAGACCATTTTCGAATACACCCAAATGCACCGAGAACCAGAGCCACACACAACCATTCAACATTCATGAATGGGTTCCTCACTGCCGTCCGATGCGCCAAGATGAGGAATCCGGCGGCCATTATCGCCCCTGGCGAGCCCCTCCTCCACTTCCATTTCATCCTCCTCCTCAAACCCTTCTCTTCCACGGCCTCTCTTCCCGAGGACCACGTCCACCCGGACCCACCCGATCTCCCGTCCCAGCTCCTCTCCATCCTCTCCGGCCCCAATTGGCAGAAACACCCCTCCCTCAAGAAACTACTCCCCTCCATATCCCCCTCCCATGTCTCTACCCTCTTTACCCTCGACCTCGATCCCCAGACTGCCCTAGGGTTCTTCCAATGGATCTCCCAAAAGCCAGGGTTCAATCACAATGTTCACTCACACTTCTCGTTGCTCAACGTTCTCGTGCGTTTCGGTCATTTCGGTGCCGCCGAGAAGATTCGGATTTCGATGATCAGATCGTGCGAATCGTCGAACGACGCGCAGTTCGTGTTGGACGCACTTCGGAGGATGAATCGCCAAGACGGTGAGTTTCGGTTCAAGCTTAGTCTTAAGAGCTATAACATGCTGTTAATGTCGTTGTCGAAGTTCCTTATGATTGAGGAAATGAAGGGCGTGTATATGGAGATGTTGGAGGATTTGATTCCGCCGAATATATATACTTTGAATACAATGGTTAATGGGTATTGTAAATTGGGGAATGTGGTCGAGGCACGGTTGTATGTGAGTAAGATAGTGCAGGCTGGGTTGAGTCTCGATACGTTTACATACACTTCGTTGATATTGGGGCATTGTAGGAACAAGGATGTAGATAGTGCTTATAGGGTTTTTAAGCTTATGCCGCAAAAGGGTTGTCGAAGAAATGAGGTTTCTTATACTAATTTGATTCATGGGCTTTGTGAAGCCGCACAGGTTGAGGAGGCTCTTAAGTTGTTCTCCCAAATGGGGGAGGATTATTGTCGTCCGACAGTCCGGACGTACACTGTTATCATATGTGCATTGTGTGGATTGGGTAGGAAGTTAGAAGCTTTGAAGTTTTTTGAGGAGATGAAGGAGAAAGGTTGTGAGCCAAATGTTCATACTTACACGGTTCTAATCGATAGCATGTGTAAGGAGCATAAGCTTGACGAGGCAAGAAAAATGTTACATGGGATGTTAGAGAAACGCTTGGTTCCCAATGCGGTCACATACAATGCTTTGATTGATGGGTATTGCAAGGAGGGCATGACTGAGGCTGCATTGGAAATTTTGGGTTTAATGGAGTCAAATAAGTGTAGTCCTAATGCTCGCACATACAATGAGTTGATATGTGGATTTTCTAAGAAGAAAAACATGCATAAGGCAATGATGTTGCTTAATAAGATGCTGGAGCGGAAGCTTTCACCAAGCCTTATTACATATAATTCCTTAATCCATGGGCAGTGTAGAGCAGGTCATTTAGATACTGCTTATAGGTTGCTTAACATTATGAAAGAAAATGGTTTAGTTCCTGACGAGTGGACCTACAATGTTTTCATAGACACTCTTTGTAAAAGAGGGAGGATAGAAGAAGCTCGTTCCCTCTTTGATTCTTTTAAGGAGAACAACATAAAGGCGAATGAAGTTATATATACTGCTTTGATTGATGGGTACTGCAAGGTTGGGAGAATAGATGATGCTCAATCTTTGCTCAATAGAATGCTTACTGAGGACATTTTGCCAAACTCATTCACTTATAATGTAGTGATAGACGGGTTGTGCAAAGAGAAAAAAGTGCAGGAAGCGCTGTTGCTGGTGGATGAGATGGTAAAGATGGATGTGAAGCCCACAGTTATTACCTACACAATTCTCATTACAGAAATGTTGAAAGAAGGTGACTTTGACCATGCTAATAGGTTACTCAATCATATGGTTTCGTCGGGATGTCAGCCTGATGTCTGTACTTATACTGCATTTATTCATTCATATTGCAGCCAAGGGAGATTGAAAGAAGCAGAGGATATGATGGCTAAGATGAATAAAGAAGGAATATTACCAGATTCGCTGACTTATACACTATTAATGAATGCATATGGACGTTTGGGGTTAATAAATCATGCACTTGATGTTCTAAAGCGCATGTTTAATGCTGGTTGTGAGCCTTCACATTACATCTATTCAAAT
>NC_081542.1:2714004-2742015 GCF_901000735.1 Corylus avellana | reverse complement strand
AAACAGCTAAACCCAGATTCAGAAACAAATATAAGATCAAGAAATCAATCAAATTAAAGCAAGTTTTCAAGCCAAAATCACTAACATCCAACATGTGATCAAGGAAGGGAATCCCAGTATTATTCTCAGCAACCCCCGAACCATCCAAGTTTATTTTCACCGACACATTGGTCTCCTTCGTGACCCTCTTGACCTCCCCAATCCGAGCCCCTGAGAAACAACCAACAAGGACTCAAACCCACCTCCGAGTTTCAAAAACAAACACAGAGAAGCCAAATTTGTATGATCAAAATGTGTTGTTACTTGCGCCGAACGAAGAAGCGGTTATCGTCGAGCCATTTTCGTCGACCGAAGCGGCACAGGTCTGTGGGTCCTGAGACATTGTCAGGAGCTGGCGATGATTTGGTGGGAAAATTGGGCGCTTAGGAAAAGAAGTGAGAGTGGGAGCGAGAGGTCTCTGAGAAACCCTAACCCTGGGTTTTAGCAGCGGAGATGAGATAGAATACTCTACAAGACGCGCAGCTGCGGTTAGCTCCATCTTCAGAAACCAAGCAGTGGCCTACTGACAGAGATTGCGAATGACGTCGATCACTGAGCAGAGTAGTTCTAAGCGTCAGGCCAATCTCTATAACCACCTCATTTTTTTAGACTCTTCCTTTTAATTGCTAAAAAAACACCCCTCATTTTTTAGAGATTTGTTTATTAAAAAAAAAAAAAAAAAGTCCTAGTGCTATTTTAAGCCAAAGTGTATTATTTTAGTGGAATAGCTTCCTTTTCATTTTGTCTTTTAACGGGTAGCTCAATCGACTGAAAATTATGCACTATGAATTGGAAGTCATCCCATATTATTTAATAGTATAAATAATATCAATGTTGGCAAATTTGTTTTAAAAAATAAATAATATCACATTGTGTATACCGTTAAATCCTGATCAATTTTTATTTGAAATAGAGAGAATCTTTGTCCATTGTGTGGGAGTGTGATTTCAAAAATTGTGGTTAAAAAATACAGGAAAAAATATATATGTGTTTTTAAATCCCAAGCAAAATGTGTTTTTAGAAATATATGATTTTAAAGGCTAAACTATAAATTTAAAAGTCAAATCACAATTTTTTCAAACATTTCACTGCGTTTTTGAAAATCGCATTTTTAAAATCACACGTTTTGAAATCATTATTTTCTAAATTACACATTTTGAAACTGCAAATCAAAATGAACCTTAAACGCCAAGAATTCAAAACTCAACCCTTTTGTTCATTATCCCAAATAGATGAACCTCTAATTACCCCTATCCTAATATAGAAGTAAACAAACACAGATAAGCCAAGAAGAACAAAATAAAGTTTTCAAGTAGGAAGCAGGAAAAAAAAAAAAGGAGGAATGTCAAAGTAAGTCAGAGAAAAAATTTAGCATTGGGGGTACAGCCAGAACATAAGCATAAAAATCAAATAGAATCAGATACCAAAATTCTATTCAAAAAAAGAGAAATGAGTTAAATTAAAAAAATTAAAGAAACCGAAAGTTTGGAATAATTATAGAAATTCAAATGAAGATTAAAAACATAGGATTTCTGAATTTCTAAATAATATGATGAAAAGTTTCTTATCAATAGAACCTTTACAAAAAATAAATTTTTGGTGAAAGCAAATTGGAAACTATAAGGATATGCCCAAAACCACTTTTGTCGGTGTGATTTCACTTTCAAATTTTTTCTGCAAAATAAATTAATATTACCTTCATAAATCAAAGCAACATAGAAGAAAAATAACCGCTCGAGAAATCAATTCCTATTCTTTCATACGTATACAAGGCTCAGATCAAATAAGAAAATTAAAATAATCAACATCCAACCACCTCTTAATACTAATTTAGTTATTAATTATACCAACAAAAACAGATTCGCTTTGATAGCCTAATTCATTTAGTCAACCAAATTTCATTGACAAACACCATTAATAACCCCCGAGAGTTGTTCCACAACATCACGTAACTTTGACACAAGAAATATAATAGAGAGACACAGAAAAAACCTGTGTGTTTCATCATCAGTAGGAGAGAGGGAAGATGGATTTTGACAGTGGGTTGGGGTTTTGAAATTTGGGGATTTTGATGGTGGGTACCTCGTCGCCGGAAATGTGGGTGGCTCGTCGTCAGCAGAACTTGGCATTCTAGGTCTCCGACGGCCGACCGTCGGTGAAGGGAGAGGGGAGAGGGAAGAGGGAAGAGGGAAGAGGAAGAAACCGAATCCTCTCCAATCCATTTGGAGTTGAGAGGTCTTAGTTGATGGCCATAATGGCTCTAGGAGAAATCCTAAGGTCATAAATGGGACATGTGTCCCACTAAAAATAAAATATTAAAATATCATTTACAATTTAAAATAAAAAATAGAAACAAAAACTAATAAAAAACTAAGGGTTGGTTGGCCACCCCATTTTGGCCACAGGGGGTGGCTGGCTACCCTCAAGGGCCAAAAGAAAAAAAGATAATAATAATGGGTTTGTCCCTTGAGAGTGGTTCGGCCACCCCATTATTATTTTTTTTTGGAATTGTGACTCTTGGAGGTGGCCGAACCACCCCAGAGGGCCACCGTTTGGCCATGAAGCCACCCCCACGGCCAAATGGTAGCCCTCAGGGTAGTTCAACCACCCCTAAGAGCCAAAATATATATATTTTATTATTATATTTTTTATTTTAAAAAGGTTAAATAATATTTTATTATTTTTTATTTAGTGGGGTACGTGGCATTATTGTAGTGGATCTTTTTAAAGAGATCTTGACTATGAATTAGATCTTCTTTAATCTATTTTGGACGGACCGATTCCAAAGAAGAAAGAGAGAGAGATATGTCTAACAATGTGGGAAGAGAGTCTTTTTAACATGGGAAGAGAGAGAGTCACACACCGCATGCGTTTTCTAACCTAAAACGTTTAATTTTAATTTTAATTTTTTAACATTTTTCTTGAAAAAATATATACATGAGATATGAATAATATGATTATATTGAATATTTTGTGCTCTATTTTTGTAGAGTTGCGGCTCTGTCATTTTATTGACATTTTCTTATGAATGAAGATTAATTCTTTTTTCTCAAAAAAAAAAAAAAAAAATGATGCGGCTTTTAAATTAACAAATTCTATAATGATTTATTATAAATTAAATGATAATTTTAAAAGTCATATTAATTTTTTTTTTTTTTTTTTGACATGTCCACACAAGAGGGGGGAAGGGGATTCGAACTAATGACCACTGCTTCATTAGGCGTGGTCCTAGCCGATTGAGTTACCTCTTGGAGACAAAGTCGCATTAATTTTGGATAGATACAAGAGGGATGCAAGGAGGACAGTTATCATTCTCATTTGTATGACCGACATGTGGGTCTTACATATCTAATGGTGAACTTGAAAAAAATGAAAAAGGAAGAGTAACACGTCTCTTATATTAACACTCATTTGATTATTAATTTTTATAATAATATATTTTAAGGTTCTTAATTGTTATAATCAAATCCTTGGGGGTCATATATAATGATAATTAAGTTGATAACAATCGTTGTCACATAATTTACAGACGAATAAAAGCATGTTAAAATATACATAATTATTGTAATGTTATGTATTATATTACTATTTTACTATGCTGACATTATAATTTTTTATTAATTAAAATTTTATTTTAAGAATGAACGGCAATATTGATAAAATAGTGATGTAGTATATAGAATTACTCTTTATTATATTAACATTCTAATGACAAATATTGTAAGTATAAGAAATAATTTAACATTTGTGAATAATAATGATAATTATGATGCATTTGGAATTGCGATTTCGTAAGAATAACCTGCGTTTTTAAAAGATATCGTAAAATTTAAGGCGTTTGGTATTGTAATTTAAAAAACACTTAATCCAAAATAAAAAATAAAAAAAATTGATTTATATGCAGGCTAAGGATGTTTATTTGAAAAAACGCGAATTTTAAATAGCGATTTCCAAACGGACCCTTTAATATGTATACAAATAAATTACTAGTAACCATGGCAAAAATAATTAGAGAAAAATAAAAACCGAAAAAATGTAAATAAAACGGAAATCATAAAACGTTTAAAGAATTTATCACTTTCTTATTTAACATATTTTTCTCTCGTGTAAATTAAATTTGATCGGGGAATGCTATTGCCATGCTCCTCTGAAACCTCCTCGCAGCCGCCACAGACCATTTTCGAATACACCCAAATGCACCGAGAACCAGAGCCACACACAACCATTCAACATTCATGAATGGGTTCCTCACTGCCGTCCGATGCGCCAAGATGAGGAATCCGGCGGCCATTATCGCCCCTGGCGAGCCCCTCCTCCACTTCCATTTCATCCTCCTCCTCAAACCCTTCTCTTCCACGGCCTCTCTTCCCGAGGACCACGTCCACCCGGACCCACCCGATCTCCCGTCCCAGCTCCTCTCCATCCTCTCCGGCCCCAATTGGCAGAAACACCCCTCCCTCAAGAAACTACTCCCCTCCATATCCCCCTCCCATGTCTCTACCCTCTTTACCCTCGACCTCGATCCCCAGACAGCCCTAGGGTTCTTCCAATGGATCTCCCAAAAGCCAGGGTTCAATCACAATGTTCACTCACACTTCTCGTTGCTCAACGTTCTCGTGCGTTTCGGTCATTTCGGTGCCGCCGAGAAGATTCGGATTTCGATGATCAGATCGTGCGAATCGTCGAACGACGCGCAGTTCGTGTTGGACGCACTTCGGAGGATGAATCGCCAAGACGGTGAGTTTCGGTTCAAGCTTAGTCTTAAGAGCTATAACATGCTGTTAATGTCGTTGTCGAAGTTCCTTATGATTGAGGAAATGAAGGGCGTGTATATGGAGATGTTGGAGGATTTGATTCCGCCGAATATATATACTTTGAATACAATGGTTAATGGGTATTGTAAATTGGGGAATGTGGTCGAGGCACGGTTGTATGTGAGTAAGATAGTGCAGGCTGGGTTGAGTCTCGATACGTTTACATACACTTCGTTGATATTGGGGCATTGTAGGAACAAGGATGTAGATAGTGCTTATAGGGTGTTTAAGCTTATGCCGCAAAAGGGTTGTCGAAGAAATGAGGTTTCTTATACTAATTTGATTCATGGGCTTTGTGAAGCCGCACAGGTTGAGGAGGCTCTTAAGTTGTTCTCCCAAATGGGGGAGGATTATTGTCGTCCGACAGTCCGGACGTACACTGTTATCATATGTGCATTGTGTGGATTGGGTAGGAAGTTAGAAGCTTTGAAGTTTTTTGAGGAGATGAAGGAGAAAGGTTGTGAGCCAAATGTTCATACTTACACGGTTCTAATCGATAGCATGTGTAAGGAGCATAAGCTTGACGAGGCAAGAAAAATGTTACATGGGATGTTAGAGAAACGCTTGGTTCCCAATGCGGTCACATACAATGCTTTGATTGATGGGTATTGCAAGGAGGGCATGACTGAGGCTGCATTGGAAATTTTGGGTTTAATGGAGTCAAATAAGTGTAGTCCTAATGCTCGCACATACAATGAGTTGATATGTGGATTTTCTAAGAAGAAAAACATGCATAAGGCAATGATGTTGCTTAATAAGATGCTGGAGCGGAAGCTTTCACCAAGCCTTATTACATATAATTCCTTAATCCATGGGCAGTGTAGAGCAGGTCATTTAGATACTGCTTATAGGTTGCTTAACATTATGAAAGAAAATGGTTTAGTTCCTGACGAGTGGACCTACAATGTTTTCATAGACACTCTTTGTAAAAGAGGGAGGATAGAAGAAGCTCGTTCCCTCTTTGATTCTTTTAAGGAGAACAACATAAAGGCGAATGAAGTTATATATACTGCTTTGATTGATGGGTACTGCAAGGTTGGGAGAATAGATGATGCTCAATCTTTGCTCAATAGAATGCTTACTGAGGACATTTTGCCAAACTCATTCACTTATAATGTAGTGATAGACGGGTTGTGCAAAGAGAAAAAAGTGCAGGAAGCGCTGTTGCTGGTGGATGAGATGGTAAAGATGGATGTGAAGCCCACAGTTATTACCTACACAATTCTCATTACAGAAATGTTGAAAGAAGGTGACTTTGACCATGCTAATAGGTTACTCAATCATATGGTTTCGTCGGGATGTCAGCCTGATGTCTGTACTTATACTGCATTTATTCATTCATATTGCAGCCAAGGGAGATTGAAAGAAGCAGAGGATATGATGGCTAAGATGAATAAAGAAGGAATATTACCAGATTCGCTGACTTATACACTATTAATGAATGCATATGGACGTTTGGGGTTAATAAATCATGCACTTGATGTTCTAAAGCGCATGTTTAATGCTGGTTGTGAGCCTTCACATTACATCTATTCAAATTTAATCAAGCATCTCTCAAATGAAAAGCGGATAAAAGAATATAACAACTCTGTGGAACTTGATTTGGTTTCAAGCACTGCATCAATTGATACTGCAGATGTTTGGAAGATGATGGAATTTGAAAATGTTATGGAGCTCTTTGAGAAAATGGTTGAACAGGGTTGTGCACCAAATGTTAACACTTATGACAAGCTCATTATAGGACTTTGCAAAGTTGGACGCTTAGAAGTAGCCCAAAAGTTAATTAATCACATGCAAGAAAGAGGGTTGTCTCCTACTGAACATATCTATAACTCGCTTCTTAATTGTTGCTGTGTATTGAATATGTTTGGGGAAGCTGTAAGATTGGTGGATACAATGATTGAGCTTGGTCATTTACCACATTTAGAGTCATGCAGACTGCTTCTTTGTGGGCTATATGATGAAGGAAATAAAGAGAAGGCCGAAACAGTTTTTTGTGATCTGCTTCATTGTGGGTATAATCTTGATGAAGTAGCTTGGAAGCTTCTAATTGATGGCTTGCTCAAGAGGGGCCTAGTTAATAGATGCTCAGAGCTGTTTGGGATCATGGAAAATAAGGGTTTCCAGGTTCATCCTCTAACATATTCAATGTTGATAGAGGGACTTGACGGAAAATAAGATATTTCTTCTTGGCACTGTTTCCATTGGAGTTGTTTTTGTTTATATGGTGAAAAAGGCCTTTCCCATTGCTGTTTTTCTTTGACGATGGGGGCTAATAGTATATTGATGGAACACCAGATTCCTTGGACACTTCAAAACAAATAGGTGGCCTGTTGCTCTAGTGGAGAAATTCATGTTAGATTGTCACGGAGCAGCTGTTTTCTGAGAAACACAGAAATTTGGATTTTCTATCAGCTGTTTGGAGCAGTAGCACCACACTATGCAAACAAATTTTATTGAACATCAGGAGGCAAGTGACTATCTATTCTGATTTGTAAATTCTTTATTTCTTGTCCTGGTACTTTTGCTTTCATTTTTAATAAAAAAGAAAATTCTAATCAAAGCTACTTAAGTGGAATCTGAAAAAGAAGAATAAGTTCTCAGATTTTACTGGCTTGAAGTATCACTTTCTTGAATTTCAATATATAATCTTTGACTGGATTATATAGTTTGTTTTATTTTTAAGCTTTGAAATCCCTGGTTGAGTTGTTGCTATTCCTTTTTCCTTGTTTATTAGTGAACTGTTTGATTGCTGTGTCTGATATTCTTACTGTTGCTGTCATGATTTGAAAAAGAGAACTTGATGAACTAGCTTTTCACATAGTTTACTTTTGAAAGCCATTTATTACATTTGATGGAATAATGTTTTGGTAGTCTTCTGAAGGCTTCTTCCTTACAGCTTTAAACTTAAAGCAGTTGAAGTGCTAAATTGCTATGAATGATTTCGTTTGATAATGAACTGAACACAGTTATAAGCACTTCATATATTGGGATATGTAAATTTTTATGCAGTAAACGTCCGGGGCACATAATAAATTGTGACCATATTCCTCAAGTTGTTTAATGGCAGATTCGCATTAACTTATTTGATCTGGTTTTAGTCTCTCTCTGGCAATGATTACTGCACAGCATATTCCTGAAAATAACAGTAATGCGTACAGTTTTGTTTTTTTTTTTTTTGGTGGTATGTGTGCATAAATTTGAGGCACTAGAAGATCTCCTGATCCTCACCCTTATAATCTTCTCCCCCTAAATCATATAGCAAACGTTATTGCAAATAGTTTTCATATTGCCGAAAAATCCACTCTCTGTATGCAACGTCACTCTTATAACAGTGTTCACCACCCTTGTATGAGTTCCAAACTCCATTAAACTCATAAAAGAAAACAGTAAAGATGTAGCAGAGGAGGACTTGTAGAGAAGAGGTGTGACTGGGAGTTGCCTTAGCCTATTTACTTATCTCAGACTAAATGATCCTGCCAGTAAGAAAAAAAAAGATAAAAGAAGACTAATCAAATATTAAATTAGCCAATGAGTTCCTGCTCAAATTTCAACTTTTCCCATTGTAAGAACGAGATGGAAGGTGTAGCCATGAGTTCAAGACTCACTAAGTGCAGGTGTAACTTATAAAAATGTCAAATAAAGTATAATAATAAATCTTATGAAGAACTTTAGGAGATAAAATATTGGGCTAGGCAACTGTGCAAAGTAGCCATGGACTTCCTATTGCTAAATAAATACTTAAATTTGAAAAAGGTTGTAGCCTGACAACTTCTGTAATGCTAATTGGCAGAGTTTCAGTATTGTTCTCAAAGGAAATTAAAGTAATGAAGATGGTGAAGAGTAAGATATATAAATATATTTATGGAAGTTCTCTTCCTTTTATTTTCTTTTTTCTTGTTTTTCACTTTTTTTTCCAAGAAAAATAAGGGAATACTTTTCCTGGAATATCTACTGAGTTAATTGTCTTCATATTATTCATAAAAAAAAAAAGATAATTGTCTTCATAATTAGTTTCTGTTTTCGTCTTTAACCTTTTTGATTCTTGCAAACTTTACAGGATGTGTTTTGCTGGTTCTTGAGCACAGGGTGCTCTAGGCTTCTATCTCTGGTCAAGGGAAATCAATAGAAGCCATTTCATGGTCAGGATTTTTAAATGACACGACAACACATTCACTACGGGACATCATATATACCATTATGTGAAAACGTGTTATGTGCACTTATGTGAAGCTCATCAGAGTGGCATATAGATGGATCTGCTGAGCTATCAATGCAAAGAAGGATGATTGAGGTAAAGGAATGTACATGCCTGCATGAATTTGTCCAGCTATATCACATAGTTGCATATATACTAACCTTTTGGTCTCATGTTTCATGCCCAAACGTGAACATTCTAATGTTATTTTATATATTATAACTTAAGTAGTCTTTAGTGGGCTTAATTGAATGCCGGTTTCAACTAAGTTTTTGGAATTGAATGCATTTCTTTGTAGTGGAAAGTTGTTTTTTTTTAAACTTCTTTTGTGCTTTCGATCGAATTGCATGATTGTGGTGATGGCATTGCAGAATCTGCTGTTAAAATGAGTTATGGAGCTAATCTAGACAGGGTAGTTGCATTGTTTCACTAAATGTAAATTGATGTATGCTAATGTGGCAAATACATTATTTAGCTCTATTTATTTAATTATTAAGTCAGCGAATGAGCCAAATTGTAATACTTCTTGTCTGCCATGTTGTTGGTAGATATCAATTGAGATGGAGTTATGACATCTTTTTGTTGACAAAATTTATTATCAACTTTTTTTGCTTTTTTTATGAGTCAAATGTATTATCAAGTTCTTGAGGATATGACTAATCTTAAGGATACCATAATTAAATGAGAATGCATTTATGCGCTTTCAAGTTCTTAAGGGCATATAATGTAGGTTTGGGATGTATTCGCATGCAATATTTTTCTTTCCTTTTCTAACTTTAGAAAATCCTCATTCTGTGACTAGTTATCTTACAAATAGGCATTCAGATGCTTTCCGGTTTCTAAGCTTTTGTAGCCACTTCAAACATGTTCCATGGACCATTAATAGTAATTTTCTTCTGGCAGGCAAGGATGAAAGGGAGCTAGAGGTGATATGAAAGCATTAGAGCTATAACTATATGTGGTCGGGTACAGAGCAATAGTACTGATTCTATATTCTGGGAAGAAATAAAAAGAAGTTGAATATTACTTAAAGACTTAAAGTTGCCAGATCTGAGGCTGCTTCTGAAGATTCAAGTCATCTGCTCTGATTGGCGATCTGCGAGGCATTTGAATTGCGGATCTCAGCTTGTATTCCTATTTAAATTTTACCCTACTGTTTGTAAATTGATGTATGCTAGAGTGTCCAATATTATCTTTAGCACTTCAGCTTTTTTTTTTTTTTTTTCTCTTCAATTAATTATTGAGCAATTGTTATATTAATACAAACCTGTAGAACTTCTTGTGTACCCTGTTCTGTGGCCTGCTTGACCTTAATTGAGAAGTGACTACATGCCGATCCAACAGATCCATGGCTTGCTTCTTTTTTCTCTTTGTTATTATTTTCGTGCACTAGCAAACAAAGCACCTTACAAACCAAAAACAAATTCCTTTAGACACCAAATGCACCACCACTACCAGCTATCAATCAACCTACAAAATAAAAAACCAGCAGCTGTGCATCTCTGCATTTATGCCCTCCATATCCTCCTACTAAAGCCACAACCAAAGTGGTCCTTTGGTATTAAATATTGACATGTACGTTGGCATTAAATATTTCTTGTTATATTAAATCCAAGTGGCCCTTTGTTTTAGCTAATTCCCGGCCACCATTTACTAATGGTAATAGACATTTTCGCCCTCTTTCTCATCGTAAAAAGTGTTATTTCCGAAGAGAAATAGAGAACAAAACTTATTCAACTTGAAAATATGGAAGTTTTTATAGGAAAGATTTCGCTTCTCTCTGAGTAGCGACGAAAGCGTGGAAAATAACCCACATGCAGAATGAGTATGCAATCAGAACATAAATATGACAGCGGTGAAACGAAGACAAGGCATAACCAATCTACTAACAGAGTTACAGAAAGAAGATGCCTCTTGACCCCTTTTCTTTTTCGCCTTCTTATTGGGTGGGTTTATTCAACCTTCTGAGGTTGTCGATGGGTTTCCAGGTAACGAAGAAAACTATTTACGTACCGGTCCTGACTATCCCTGTCTCCAAACAACTCCTTCATCTCCTTGGCCTTGTCCTTGTAAGCCTTGCCATCTTCCTCCACTATCACCAGCCTTAGCGACTCGGCCACCGAGTCCCTCGTAAACGACCCGTCCTGCTCCTTTCTCGGTATCAAATACCCAATCTTTTTCTCATCCAAAACCTTAGCGTTAATCCCTTGGTCTGCAGAGAAGGTCAATAGAATGAGAGGTCTCTCAAACTGAAGGCTCTCCACCACTGAGCTCCAACCGGAGTGAGTCAAGAACCCACCAACCGAGTCGTGAGCCAAAATCTTGAACTGTGGTGCCCAACTCGTGCACACAACCCCTCGTTCTTTGGTTCGTTCCTCAAACCCCTCCGGTAATTCAATCACCTCAGTATCAGCTGGCCCGCGTCGAGTCCTTAGCACCCAGAAGAACGATAACTCAGACTGTTCCAATCCGAGAGCTATTTCGGTGAGTTCGGTTTGACTCGGTTTCGCCTCGCTCCCGAATGCTACGTACACTACGGACTCCTTGGATTGCCTGTCCAACCAAGCCTTCATCCACCGCCACGTGTCGGTGTCGTCTTCGCTGTCATATGCCGTGGTAGGAAGTTGACCCACTGGGAGAACTGGTTTCCGGTTGAGATCCTCCAAAAGGCTTAGCCACTCAGGCTCAAACTCCACACAGCCTCTCACAGCCACTAAATCGCAGCCTTGAAGCGCTTCTCCGAAACGTCTTCCTCGACGCCGGTTACGCCTTGGTCAAAGACTCTCAAAATCTCGAAAAGGCGAAACGACACCGTAGTAGGAAAAGGGACCCACCGGGGTGCGACCGTATAGTCCTCGGGGCTTTTCCGCTCACCCATACGTTCTTTCGTTCCGATGAAGCTCAAAAAGGCCGCAGTGACTATACTGAAGAAGGCAGTCGGGATGCCGAGGTTACGGGCTATAGGCGGTAACCAGTAAGGAACAAAGTCGTAGAGAAGCCAGTCTGGACGTGAATCTTCGAGGAAGCGAGTCATGGAGTCTTGGAGAGCATCGTAAGCCTTCTTGAGGAACGGGACCAAGTTCAAAGAGACATCTATGGTGGCCTCCGCGTTGTCCGGGAGGTTGCCCACATGGGGTAGTGGAAGCTTGACGAAGTCAATGAGTGAAGCTAAAGTTGGGGGAAGTTTCGGGAGGCGATCTATGTTTCGAGGGGTGGATATGAAGGAGATGCGATGACCCTTTGAAGCAATGAGCTTGGCGAGCTCTAGGTATGGGATCATGTGGCCAAAGGCTAGCCATGGGAACATGGCTATGTGAAGCTTTTTCTCATCGTTTGCCATGGACACTGGACCCATATTGGTTTTGGAGACGATAGTTAAGGGCTATGAATAAATAAATAAAGAGACAGAGCCAGCCTTGCAAATGGGCAGGGGCCATGGCTAAAACATTTAGCTGGTAAGGGCCGATTAAAAAAAAAAAAAAAAAAACTATAATTTTTTTTTTTTTTACCTTAGCAAACTTTTTTCTTGTCATTTGCCGGGGGGTGTGGCCCCTTCCAGTTCCCCCCCTTCCTCTGTCCCCCGTATGATCATGCTTCTTTCAGTTCTTCTCCTTCCCTTTCCATTTTGTGATATGAATTATGATGGGGATGGAAACAGCTAGGATTATTGTAAGAATGGAGTACATTAATCCACTTATCAGGTGGTGCCACAAAATCATAACACATGGAGATACGTGACATTCATACTGCATGGACGTTTACGGGACCATATTATTTTCCATCATTTTGTTGGGTGGGTACGTGGTCCTCTCAACATTATTCCCACAAAAGCGATTTTTGGAAAGGTATATGAAAATTAAATTTGACTGATCGACTCGAGTTTTTTTTTTTTTTTGGGGTGAAAAATAGCTTTGAATATTATTCCCATTAAAATTATTATTATTATTATTATTATTATTTTTCTATCATCCTCTGCAACCACCGATGAATTTTGCCCTATTTGCAAAGTAGCTTATGATTATCTTCAACACTTGATTCTTTAATTGCCTCTTTGTCCGACTTGTTTAGAAAATTTTCATTTCGCCTCTTGATCCCTTAATTTCTCGGGTATGGTGGGCCAGATAAATCTTATCGTCTTCTTGGGAAAATCTCTTGGCATTCCCACATGCATCTAGATCATTATCTGTTTCAAATATTTGTCATAATTGTTGGTTGTGATCTTCTCTGGGTCTATATAAGTAAAGCCCATCATTAGGGCTCCACTCATGATGCCAGCATTCTAAAGACTATCAATAAAGTTACGCTAGAACATCATGCTAGCTGCCTACCTGGAAATTGAAGCTCAAACCCTCGGCGGAAATGAATTAGTTTAAAATCAATTTTAATACAGTAATTAGTGATAATTTTTCAGCTCAAGCAGCAGCCTGCTGCAACATTAATGAAGGTAAAATCATCAATTTGGTTTCTCAAATCAGCCATTCTTGTCATCTTAATTATATATGGTGAGGCCTTGGGGCAACTCAATTAGTTAATTGCATCCTTATAAGTGGCTTCTCTTCAGCTTGGACATTTCATTATTAAAGGTGACTCACAAGTTGTTCTGGCCCTCCTACACCTTGCATTCTCTTAGACTGGAGAATCTATTTTCTTATCTCAAATACTATATATTGACTTTGTCCCAACATTTTTTCAATCAGAAGCTAAGAAGACTAACAAAAGTGAAAATTTATGCGCTCATAATACGGCACAATGGTCTGCACTCATACAATTTTTTGTGGCCACACTACCATTTCCGGCCTCTCCTTTTCATTAAGGAGTGAGGTGAATTATCTAATCACATAATTAAGGAGTGAGGTGAATTATGTAATCAAATATGAAATTCGTCCTTTATTACCTAGTTGGGGAATTCTGCAGAGGAATGTGATTTATTAACGGCCCACGATCATCCATATTAGTCCCTTGCCATACTGATCAACGTGGCCACGCGCGCCTAGCATATTCCACTTACCAATTGGAGAAGCAAATGACAAAAGCAGTAGCTTATTCCACTTTTCATCATTTTGCCTATAATAATTGTTGAAATAATGATGATGCAGAAATATGAGTAGAATTAATATAAAAAAGGAATACAAAGAATTTTATGGGTTATTTAGTGTTAGACACCTACGTCCATTATTTGGAATACTCCTTATAATTACATTGTGCTAATTAACTTTATTTGTCTACAATACAAAGGTCCTTATTTATAAGATAATTAACTTTATTTGTCTACAATACAAGGGTCCCTATTTATAAGATAATGACTTTTTTTTTTTTTTTTTTGAAATTGAAACTCCATATATTAATTAGAACTTTGCTCAGCTAAAACAAAAGGATGGATACACAGAGGATAATCAGCCTCCCACAAATGCTCTCCTTGTAATGATAAAGCTAGTTTTGCAATTCTATGGGCCACCCCATTGGCATTCCGAGAAATGTGCTCCATTCTCCACTCTGTGATATTTTCTAGCTGGTGCTTAACATCTTGAATAATTGTCCCGTACCTGCCCCACCAACTTTCTAATTGTAGCAGGTGTTGAATTACTTCTAATGCATCCCCTTCCAATACAACCTTCTGCCAGCCCCTTCTTGCACAAAACGCCACCGCCTGCTTCACCGCCAAAGATTCTGCAACTGCTACATCCCGTATGTAGGGTCTTCTATTGCAATAACTGGCCGGCACCGTACCATCATGGCTTCGAGCAACTAAGCCAATCCCCATAACCCCTCCTCCTCTAGGATCTATAGAAGCATCCCAATTAATTTTGACAAATCCTTCAAGAGGCTTCTTCCAATTCATATCGTGATTAGCTGAATTGAGCATACGATTGCTATTCTTCTGTATTTGCATCGCTTGCTCGTACTCTTCTAGATGAGCCCTCGCTTTTTGTACAACAGCTGCAGGTGAACTCATGATCCCTTTAAACACCATAGAATTCCAGCGGAGCCAAATCTGTCTCGCTACTACCACAAACAATTGTATCTCCTTCTCCTCCAATTTTTCCATCAAGTTCCCAACAAGGTGCCCAAAATCCGTTTCATTGTTCAGGCTTTTCTGTAGTTTGCGGTTGCATTCCATCCAGACATCTTGAGCCTGGATGGATGGATTACAAATATAATAACTTAAATACAAATATAATAATCAAATCTCATTGATTTGATTACAATCAACTCATAAATAGAGAATATTTCAATATCAACCTAATTATGAAATATACGGAAAATGTTATATATTTTTCATATATTCTAACATTCCCCCTCAAACTCAAGGTGGAATATTCTGGAACCTTGAGTTTGAAATCTAAAACAATGATGACGGCGGTGGCGGAGGCTGAGAACGAGCCATAGATGGTGGAGGTTGCCGAAGAAGATAGAAATTGGCGGGTGGCCAGCAACGGCAACATGTGGCTAGTGAATGCCGATTTAAAAAGGGGCCATAAATAAATAAAAAATGAGCCCACTTGGGCGGTTATCAAATTGGCGCACCGAACTTGACCGGCGTGTAGTGCGCGTGGTGACACATGGATGAGTGTGGCACGTGGATGTAGCAGAACAATGAGATTGTTGGAGAGAACATCCGAAAACGTCAATGACGTTGAAGGTCACAAGAAAGTGGCTTTGATACCATGAAGAAATTCATGGGCCTAACTCATCTCATAAAACCAGTTTAATAATAGAGGGTTGTCCATTCCTTATAAACATGCCCAAAATCTTGTACACATGCAATGTGAGATTATTTCTCAACACCCTCCCACACGTGCATGCCAGTATTTTTTCTGGTCCATGTGACGAGGTAAGTAGTGTGGGCCTTCATTCATCCTGTGGTAGGCTTTGATACCAGTGTTGGGTGGTCTTGGGCCTATCTCAACCTCAAAAGCTAGTTCAAGAGGTGAGGCTTTCCCTTACACTTATAAAGTGACCACCAACCTCTTCTACAACCGATGTGGGATAACCCCAACAATCTCTACCTCACACATCGGGCCTTGGGTTGGAGCAGTGACAACCTATTTCTCCAGTGAACTGTTGGGCTGAAACTTGTTAGTAAACCTGGGCTCTGATACTATGAAAAAATTTGTGGGTCTAACTCATCTCATAAAACCGATTCTATAAGAGAGGGTTGTACATTTCTTATAAACATGCCAAAAATCCTGTTCACAGACAATGTGAAATTATTTATTAACAATAATAATATGTCAATTTATCTCATTCATCCTATTGTCGCTGATATTCTTGCTCACTTTAGCATTAGAGGAGATTCTACCAATTAATATTTTCAGTGACTTCTGTATTTTCTTTTGTAAGTTTCCTTAACTTGAAGTTTAGTGTGTGGTCATTGTTCTAATATATATATATAATTCTTCAATTTGAAATTTAGAATTTAGAAATTTAGGGCTGACAAAACAGGTACCTGTTTTCCATGAAATTATGACGCCTAGATAAACTTTATTATAAAAAAAACATATAAGTTAAATGGGTCGTAAACAAGTCATATTAAGTACTTGTTTTGCAGGCCCTATTTGGAATCATATGCTACACCTTCCTAGAAGTGATTGCACCGGTAACAATATCCAAATTATGGATCATACAAGATCCAATAATTCCGTTTCTTATTGTTAAAAAATAATAATAATTTTGGCCTTAAAGTGATTGACATGTTCGCAATATTAAGTATTGCATGTTATATGAAATCCAAAGTAGTCCTTTGTTTTATCTAAATTCTAAGCCAATTAATTCACACCATTTACTAATGGTACGCGTAATAGACATTTTCGTAAAAGGTGTTATAATCCAAAGAGAAGTAGAGACAAAACTTGATTTTATTCAAATTGAAAATATGCAAGTAATTCATCGAAAAGAGAAAATATAGAAGTAGCTAGCGACGAAAGCATAGAAATTTCTCAGCGATGAAACTTTCCGGACGTGAACGCATGACCTCGACCTCAGGAGCCTTGACCACCTGGTGCGTATTTTTTATTCAACCTTCTGAGGTTGTCGATGGGTTTCTACTTTCTAGGTAATCAATGAAACTATCCACGTACCGGTTCTGACTATCTCTGTCTCCAAACAACCTCTTCATCTCCTTGGCCTTGTCTCTATACGCCTTGCCCTCTTCCTCCACCGTCACCAGCCTTAGCGACTCGGCCACTGAGTCCCAAGTAAACGACCCGTCCTGCTCGTTTCTGGGTATTAAATATCCAATCTTTTTCTCATCCAAAACCTTAGCGTTTAACCCTTGGTCTGCATAGAAGGTCAACAGAATGAGAGGTCTCTCAAATTGAAGGCTCTCCACCACCGAGCTCCACCCGGAGTGAGTCAAGAACCCACCAACCGACTCGTGAGCCAAAATCTTGAGCTGAGGTGCCCAACTCGTGCACACAATTCCTCGTTCTTTGGTTCGTTCCTCAAACCCCTCCGGTAACTCAATCACCTCAGTATCAGCCGGCCCCTTTCGAGTCCTTAGCACCCAGAAGAACGGTAACTCGGATTGTTCCAACCCGAGAGCTATCTCGCTGAGTTCGGTTTGACTCGGTTTCGCCTCGCTCCCAAATGCTACGTACACTACGGACCTCTTGGATTGCCTATCAAACCAAGCTTTCATCCACCGCCACGAGTCGGTGTCATCTTCACTGTCGTATGCTGTGGTGGGAAGTTGACCCACTGGGAGAACCGGTTTTCGGTTGAGATCCTCCAAAAGGCTTAGCCATTCTGGCTCAAACTCCATGCAGCTTCTCACAGCCACTACGTCGCAGCCTTGAAGCACTTCTCCAAAACGATAAATGTCTGAAACCTCTTCCTCGACGCCGGTCACGCCTTGGTCAAAGATTTTCAAAACCTCAAAGAGTCGAAATGACACCGTTGTAGGGAATGGGGCCCACGGGGGTGGGACCGTATAGTCCTCGGGGCTCTTGCGCTCACCCATCTGTGCTTTCGTCCCTAAGAAGCCTAAACAGGCCGCGGTGAAGATACTGAAGAAGGCGCTCGGGATGCCGAGGTTACGGGCTATAGCCGGTAGCCAGTAAGGAGCAAAGTCGTAGAGAAGCCAGTCTGGACGTGAATCTTCGAGGAAGAGAGTCATGGAGTCTTGGAGAGCATCGTAAGCCTTCTTGAGGAACGGGACCAAGTTCAAAGGGACATCTATGGTGGCCTCGGCATTGTCCGGGAGGTATTCCACGTGGGGTAATGGAAGCTTGACGAAGTCAATGAGTGAAGCTAAAGTTGGGGGAAGTTTCGGGAGGCGATCTACGTTTCGAGGGGTGGATATGAAGGAGATGCGATGACCCTTTGAAGCAATGAGCTTGGCGAGCTCCAGGTATGGGATCATGTGGCCAAAGGCTAGCCATGGGAACATGGCTATGTGAAGCTTTTTCTCGTCGCTGGCCATGGACGCGACAGCCGTTGGCTTGGAGTGCATAGGTTGAACTTAGACCAGGAAAGGTACTTCGATCAGAAAGCATGAGAATCACTCCACATGACCACCCATATCATATGTATAGAGAAAGGGAAAATGATTCGTTAATAAACAATAATGCCTCTTCTCCCTCCCGTATATATATATTTTTTCTTTTATTTTTTAAAGAACCAAAGAAATGGACGGATCACGTAGCTAGCTTGATAACCGGAATTATATATATAGTTTATACAAATTTCAACGTGAGCCGAATCAACTTGCGATTATGTACAGGAGGATTATTATATACTAGGGGCGGAACTAGGATTTGAGGTATGGGGGGACGGATTTTTTTTTTTTTTTTTGGGTTGGGGAAATGGACGGACTCATATAAATACAAAAGCATATAGATACACATGATCTCTTTATATATATGTTTGTATAAATAAAAGCATAGAAGTGTTACATCTAATCTCATGGCATCACAAATACATAATAATATAAAAAACTAGCAAAATAGCGTAGAATAAAAAAAAAAATTAAAAAAAAAAAACTAGCAAAATAAATTAGACACGATTTATAGGGTCTAAGAAAAAAAGTACCTTTGAGCGTTAACTATTTTTCGTAACAATCCCCACAAGCCCCAAATAACAAGAAGAGAAATGCTAAAAGTCGAGTCAAACAATGGTGCAATCATAAATGATTAAACCATTTAATTTGTGATGTAAAAACAAATATTATAAACCTAAATGATGTCAAAATAACTATTCAACAAATTGATTGTTGGTTTTTTTTTTTGATTGTTGGTTAGAAGCTACTCAAAGATCCCAAACCATTTAACTTTTTTTATTCACATATTCAATCAAAGTCCTAAATCCAATTGAGTTTTTAATTAGAAGCGAACTAGAATATAGAGGGAAACTAAATGAATTGGGTATTTTAGGTTTTTTATATTGAAGGAGGGGGCAAAGTTTTTTTAAAAATAAGATAAAAAAAGAAATAAAGGGAAAACAAATATTATTTTTTTGGGGGAGCAAAACTATAAAAAATAATTAAAATGGACACATATATTATTTTGGGGGAGCAAAACTAAGAAAAAAAATTAAAAAGGGGATACAAATATTATTTTGGGGGGACAAAATATCATTTTGGAGGGACAAATTTATAAAATGAGTAAATTTTTAAGGCAATTTAAGAAAATTTGGAAAGATTTTGGGGGGACATTCGTCCCCCCAACACAAGCTGTAGGTCCGCCCCTGTATATACTGATCGAGGCAGAACCACGTTAGTGGCCGGTCAAATTCTTTTAAAACGCCTCAAATTATATTTATTTTTATAAAAAATGAGAACCAAGTTTTTGTTGATTTTTTTTAAATGTGACGACTTTTAAATGGCTATTA
This sequence comes from Corylus avellana, assembly GCF_901000735.1. Taxonomy (NCBI): domain Eukaryota; kingdom Viridiplantae; phylum Streptophyta; class Magnoliopsida; order Fagales; family Betulaceae; genus Corylus; species Corylus avellana. Next base: position 2,722,137 of record NC_081542.1, on the reverse strand, counting down.
TTAAATTTGATATATATATATATATATTTTGAGTTTTAACTTGAGATAATAATTTCTGTTTAAGACCCCAAAAAGGATTATAATTCCTTTTATGAAATTCAAGAATTTTTTTTAGAGACCCTTACTATCAGGACGGGCCGTAAAATAAAAAATAGACCAATCAGTTATCTCACCGGACAACAATAATTCATAAACACGAAAACACTCTATCAAAACCACTTTCTCCATTTAAATTGAGAACAACCCCTTTTACATTCAATAAATGACAGAACCTCACCAAGCCAACCCAGCGGAACCTACAAAGTGAAAGACCTCTTGATATAACTGCTTGTTCATATATCCCGTTTAGGCCCGTGAGTTTTGTTATCCTTGATGGAGATCAAAAAGATCTCCTTAATTAATTAATTAATTGGGTGCAATTTTAATTGATTTGAAGAAAAGTACAGAATTTTGCTCTCCCAAGTTAAGCCAATATTGCACCCGATATTTCTTCCGCCCCCAGAAAGATCTTGATCACAAATTTATGTTATTTAATATGCTTTCAATTTCACAATTGATTGAAAGATCCGAACTAGCTACAGACTTTCTAACAAATTCAGCTATCTTCTGGGGTTAGAATTACTCTACAGAATTTAAAATATCTTGATTCAAGAAAATAATATATTATTAATAGCTAACAAAAGCAATAAGACGCCATATCATATCACATCACATGCATATTGTCAACTTGCTATAGCCGTTGACAGGGATTTTTAAAATTATTAATAAATTAAAGTTTTACCCCGTATCATATCATATCACATGCGCATATTGTCAACTTGCTATAGCTGTTGGTAGTGATTTTTAAAATTATTATTAGATTAAAGTTTTATATATTGGGTTACTCATGTTGACAAAGATGCTAGCGGTGAGATTCATTCTTTAAAAAAATAAATAAAATAATAATAATAATAATAATAATAAATAAAATAAAAAACTTTTATGGATACAAATCAATTAAAGAAAAATAAATAATTGAAAGGCAGGATTGTTCAAAACAACTCAAATCACAAGTCAAGGAAAAAAAACAAAAAAAAAAACTGAATAGCTGGGTCCCAAAATTTTAGGGGACAAAAAGTAAATAATGTGGTTGGGGAAAAAAATGAATATAAAATAAAATCTAAAGGAAGAAAAATGTCTTCAAATGGTAGCTCAATCGGCTGGAGACCACGCCTTATGATGTGCGACCCCAAATAAAAAAATAAGCAGGGTTATCGAGTAATTTTAGGAGGCCTACTAATTGTGTCCTACTAAGAATGATGTGACTATTAAAATCACTATTGAGCTTGTGATTGATCATTATTAAGTTTTGATCCAAGAGTGATTTTCATACCCACATCATTCTTAGTAGGACACAAGTAGATCATTTAGAATTACTCAGGATTATCTCTAATGAGAGCCCCTACTATCAGGTCCATCACGATAACACCCATTTTGCAGCCTCTAATTACTATGCGACACATTATCAATTTAAGAAAAATACAAAAAATAAAAGTGAGAACAATCACACCAAATCAAAGAAAAAAGAAAGTCTCGTAGCCGGCAAGACCCAAGTCAGACCCACGGACCCACAGGTTTGGCCAACGGTGAACGCCTCAAACCCCGTCAGCCGTGACCCGCCTTAAAACCCGTTTCTAATGCCTCAAAACCCGTTTCTAATGCTTAAAAACCCGCTTCTAATGCCTCAAAACCCGTTTCTAATGCCTTAAAACCCATTTCTAATACTCCAAAACCCGTTTTTAATGCCCCGAAGCACATTTCTAATGCCTCAAAACCCATTTCTAATACCTTAAAACTTATCTTTAGATTCAAAACTAAAACTTAGAGGTGAAAGGTTAACCTTTTAGATATTTTATCAACCTAAAATCTAGTGTATTTTGGTCAAACTTATTTTTGTGCACTTTTTGTTTATGTGTCGGTTATTAATTGAGAGCTGTAAAAGGGGTGTTATTAGGATAGTCCTTCTCATCTCTAATTAGCAAATAACTTTCAACTACTTGTCCTCTTAACTAAAATCTGGGAAGCTAAGTGTTAGGATAATGATATGACTTCAAATGACGCGCGAATACATTCCGGACCACTCCTAAATTCTATTATATTCTGCCCATAAATTATTTGTCTCAATTTTTTATTTAATTAATTTGTTTTATTTTATTATGAATTTCTTCATAGTACAGTACTCACGCCATGAGTCTCACATGCCTTCAGATGACCCCTAAACCATATGCCATTTCTGCTTCTCTGTTGTAAACGACAAGTTGTTTAGATGGTAGTTTATCTCCTGCCAAAAAAAAAGAGGCTATTTAATTCCTATACATGCTCTTTTTTTTCTTTTCTTTTTTTCTAAGAAAAAAAATACATGCTCTATTTGTTAATGTATTATGGGGTGTTTTTTATTTTAGGTTTGAAAAAATATTGTGATGAGACATAAATGTAAAATCTGATTTATAGCTTTAGGAGTGTTTTGGGTTTAAATTATTTGTTAATATTTTCATTTTTTAGGTTTATTTTTTCTTCTTGCCTTCCTTCCTCAATGAGTTTGGCAAAACTCATACGAAGTAATGTTCCAAAACTAATTTTTGGTACCCCATTTGATTCGTTTTGAGTTTTGGGCTCTCTGCCTAGAAGCATGCATGTGGCCAAAAAGATGGGAACGTTCAGGGGTGCATGCATGGTATTATGTTTCGGGGGCCACCGCCATCCCCTCCCCCTAATACTCCAAAAATAATTAATCTGTGGCCCTCCAAACAATTCCTTTCGAGTTTTGGCCTACCCCACATGGAAAATCCTAATTTTGCCCCCGAACATGGCTACGTGAATCTTGTTCTCATCGTTGGCCATGGATATAACAGGCATTAGATTGGAGTCAATAGTTTGAACTTAAACCCGAAAAGGTACGTACTTCAGAAAGCATGAGAATCACTCCATTTGATCTTAATTATATGAATATAGAAAGGGAAAATGGTTTATATATTATTAATTATGCAATTCTTCTCAATTTGTCTGTTTGAAGATATATTATTATCAGTTAATTAATTTTGTAAACTTATGTTTAGTTTTAATGAGTTGATCGAAGCACTTAAAAACTGGGGCTGGGGTTCTGTAACTTTCGGCAATCGTTGGCCATGGGCATCACATTCCCACCATAAAAGAATCATGAATTATATACAAATATAAGCTGTTGCTGAACCTAAAGGACTGATGAGATATCGAAAGGTCATTTTGAAGGCCAGGGAAGTAGGGAACCCAAATTAAAGAAGCCGTATATGTTTTTGTATTTGGGATGTTTGTTCCAAGTTCAATGTTTCTCTTTATCTTCCTCTTGTTCACTTGGGAAGGTTTAATATTATATATAGATTATTAGATCTAGCTTAGCCTGCACTGCTCTTCTGTAAAAGGCCAACAGAAGACAAAACCACCAGGCTACAGCCTACAGCACAAATTAATAGGATCAATAACGTCCCCACAACCACCTCGATAAAAACACCCACAAAGAAGTTATTCAGAAGCAACTAGCCATGCAAGGCCGACAAACAACAGGTGCAACACAAAGAAGATGGGCAGCTTACGTAAAAAGAACCAACAAGAACAAGAAAAACAAACAAACACATAAACAGCTGGCAGATTGACCACCCGGTGGTGGTAGGAGTGTCGACTGGATCCGATTTTTTTTAATTTTTAGCCCAAATTGGGACCGAAACTGGGGTTCTACAATTCTTGGTTTTAAGAAACCGGAACCTGAAATCGGATCGCGATTAACCCGAGTCTTAATTACCGGCCAGTTCTAATTTGTACTCGGTTATTCCGACCAGATAACCGATTTTTAAGAAAAAATATTTTAATGCCCAAAAGACCCTAAATTTTTCCGCTCATTCTCCTCTTTGCCTAACCAGAGAACTAGAGGGTGAGAACAGTGGGATCGACTAAGCTACAAATCCACTCCAACACGACAGCTACAATTTTTTTTTTTTTTTTTTGGACAAAACACAGCACAGCAAATCATTCTCCTCTTTGCCGAACCAGAGAACCGGAGGGTGAGAACGAAAATGGGTTTTATTGCACAGCACAACACAACAACATCAAACATGGGTTTTATTGCAGAAGAACAAAAAAGGGTTTTATTGCAGTGCAGAACAACATCAAATAGCACAGCAACATCAAACATGGGTTTTATTACAGACCCACCAAACCCCAAAACCAAAAGAAATCGGAGGTATAGCAGTGGTGAATGGGGGTAGTGGTGAGAACTAATCGGTGACCATGAAGAGATAAAAGAGGATTTGGGGCTTTGGAAATGGGAAATGAAGAGAGAGGCGAAATGGCGTGAAGTTGTGAAATGAAGATGAAGTGCATAGGGTACCAAAAACCGGATACCGGAACCTGAGTACTCGATTTTTGGTTTTTTTCAACAGGAACCGAACCAGGTCCCGGTTTTTGGTAATTTTTGACAGCCCTACCCGGTGGCTAGGTTTATTCAACCTTCTGAGATTGTAGATGGGTTTTCAGGTAACCAAGGAAACTATTCACGTACCGGTCCTGACTATCCCTGTCTCCAAACAACCCCTTCATCTCCTTGGCCTTGTCTCTGTACGCCTTGCCCTCTTCCTCCACCGTCACGAGCCTTAGCGACTCGGCCACTGAGTCCCTAGTAAACGACCCGTCCTGCTCCTTTCTGGGTATCAAATACCCAATCTTTTTCTCATCCAAAACCTTAGCGTTAATCCCTTGGTCTGCATAGAAGGTCAACAGAATGAGAGGTCTCTCAAATTGAAGGCTCTCCACCACCGAGCTCCACCCGGAGTGAGTCAAGAACCCACCAACAGACTCGTGAGCCAAAATCTTGAGCTGAGGTGCCCAACTCGTGCACACAACTCCTCGTTCTTTGGTTCGTTCCTCAAACCCCTCCGGTAATTCAATCAACTCGGTATCAGCTGGCCCCTTTCGAGTCCTTAGCACCCAGAAGAACGGTAACTTGGATTGTTCCAACCCGAGAGCTATCTCGGTGAGTTCGGTTTGACTCGGTAACGCCTCGCTCCCGAACGCTACGTACACTACGGACCCCTTGGATTGCAAGTCCAACCAAGCTTTCATCCACCGCCACGTGTCGGTATCATCTTCGCTGTCGAATGCGGTGGTGGGAAGTTGACCCACTGGGAGAACCGGTTTGCCGTTGAGATCCTCCAAAAGGCGTAGCCACTCAGGCTCAAACTCCACGCATCCTCTCACAGCCACAATGTCGCAGCCTTGAAGCACATCTACGAAACGATAAACATCTGAAACGTCGTCCTCGACGCCAGTTATGCCTTGGCCAAATATTTTGAATACCTCGAAGAGCCGAAACGCCACCGTTGTAGGGAAAGGAACCCACCGGGGTGGAACCGTAAAGTCTTCGGGGCTCTTGCGCTCACCGAAATATGCTTTCGTCCCTAAGAAGCACAAAGCGGCTGCACTGACTATACTGAAGAAGGCGCTCGGGATGCCGAGCTTACGGGCTATAGGCGGCAACCAGTAAGGACAAAAGTCGTGGAGAAGCCAGTCAGGATGTGAATCTTCAAGGAAGCGAGTCACGGAGTCTTGGAGAGCATCGTAAGACCTCTTGAGGAACGGGACCAAGTTCAAAGGGACATCCGAGGTGGCCTCCGCATTGTCCGGGAGGTTTTGCACGTGGGGCAGTGGAAGCTTGACGAAGTTAATGAGGGAAGCTAAAGTTGGGGGGATTTTGGGGAGGCGATCGATGTTCCGAGGGGTGGATATGAAGGAGATGAGATGACCCTTTGAAGCAATGAGCTTGGCGAGCTCTAGGTATGGGATCATGTGGCCAAAGGCTAGCCATGGGAACATGGCTATGTGAAGCTTTTTCTCATCGTTGGCCATGGACACGACAGGCAATATTGGTTTAGAGTCGACAGTTAAAGGATATCAGAATCACTCACTTATGTAGAAATCCCGCCCTTTTAAAAAATAAATAAATAAATAAATAAATAAATAAAATTAATAAATTGATTGATGTGATGGTCTGACAAATGCCATTATTATAGTCTATAATGGCATTGGATCACATTCCGCAAGGGACAGAGGAGGCTCACATATGGTACGATTTTGAGATATGATACTATTGAGGTCTATAGTCTATAATGGTCTGACAAATGCCATTATTATTATTTTAGGAAAAGATGCCATTATTATATAAGCATGTTTTTATCTTACCGAATATTTTTTTAAAGTTATTTTTGTCTTTTTGTTAGTCTTAAAAGGACATTTACATTATTTTTGTAATTTATGCAGTACATTGACGCAATGGATCAAGATCCCTATTTCTGACAAAAATTGATAGTTTAGAAGAAGGGATAACGTGTATTTTTTCCTTAATTTTATTTGCTTTTTTTCTCCTGAAATACTAAATTTGAATCTTTGAAAAAATTGCAGCATAAGTGCTCTAGCTTTTTTTACAAATCCGTTTATAATTAGTAAATAAATTCATTTTTTAAGTTAATGATTAGTTTATTTACTATATGTTCTTAATTATTTATTAGTTATGAATTATTTGTATGAAAATATAGTGACCACCATGCCAAACGCCCTATAGAGAAGGTTTGCAAATTGCAAAGTAAGATAAATATGAACAAGGAGTATTGAGACACTAAAAGATATTGTGCCACAATCCTCTCCTACACTCAAACCACATCTGTCAAGGAGAACTCAACAAGGAAACATACAGCTGGAAGGCACAATATCTTCTAATGCCTTAAGGTCATTTGTTAAATGGTTTTGGCAAAGGCAAAGGCAACTCATTATTTTATTTTTCTAACATTTTATTATTTTTTACATCACATTATTTATTTTTTATTACTATTCAAATTAAAAAAAAAAATCACTATAAAACAATTTTTTTTTTTCATTTTTCCATACCAAATTAACATTCTTACTTTTTCATTTTTTTTTTTTTAAATATTCTTATTTTTTGTTCTCATTAATCAATTTTTGTTACAGTATCGAACCGAAACCAAAACAAAATCATTTCCCTAACGAACCCTTGAGGACCACCTCCCATTCGTAAGTCTGTAAAAAGGAAGAAGCAAAATAAACTGAGAAAACAAGTAATGGCAAAAGAATGGCTTGTACCCGAACGAATTCGTCTCCTCCTTATTTGTAAGAGCATTTTTTACCAACCTTACAAAATTTTACTCATTAAAATAACTAAAAAAATATATATATTTTTTTTATTTTAAGTATTTATTTTTTTAAAGCATCCCATCGACTTCACTATTTTTAATTTTAACTATCAATTTTTATTATTTTATTTAAATATATATATTTTTATTTATTTTTTAATTTTTTCATAAAATATAAAAGGAGAGAGAAAATTTATATTATTTTTTATTAATTTGATAATTAAATAGTACTCACTATATTATTCACTAACCTTTTATTTTGAATTAAAATTGTGACGTTGAAAATAAAAAATTCTTATCATTTTTATTAAATTATCTCGCTAAAATAATAAAAAATGGTTTTGACGAGGCCGTAAGATTTGCCAAGCTCGGAATCTGGTTCTCGCTCAAGCAGCTCTATTTCTGTTTCAGGTGGCTACATGACATGACTTGGGGACTATCCCGAAAGTTGTAGAAAGCTGTCCTCGAACAGTTTTGTATTGTAGTGCAAAGGGGGTGATGCCACACGTTATTGCATTTCCCAAAATGGTGAAAGTTATCCTTAGATTTTTGTTTTTGTTTTCCTTTTTAAGTGTTTTTTTTTTTTTTTTCTCTTTTCTTTTTTAATATTAATAAGGGAGAAGAGACATTACTGTCAATTGTTGTTTGGTTTGACGCGATATGTGCCATCTGTGTTTATTGAGTATATACAAGTGCCACATGTAGTATTTTTAAAACTAAAGTAGCTGTTTGATATCAGGCATTACAACGGGTACCTTGAACGCATTTAAAAAAAAAAAAAAACCGCTTCTCCATCAACAAAATGAGATAAAGATAAAATAAAAGTTGATTTAATGAAGAGTGTTATACGTATATGCTCTCAAACGTTTACTCTCAATTACTCACTCTTTAACATGACAATTAAAATTACTATTGAATAAAA
>NC_081542.1:2708947-2713904 GCF_901000735.1 Corylus avellana | reverse complement strand
CACCTTCTATCTCCGTGCAGGTTTTAATAGCCAAGGCATCGGCGCCTAAGTAGATAGTCAAGAGACGAAACCAGTCCGAAACACCGGAAGCATTTTCATCAAAGTTTTCAAAAATTTTCTTCGCCTCAAACAACCGATACGCTATTTTGGTTGGAAACGGGACCCATTTGGGAGGGACGGTGAAATCCTTGGCCTCTGTTCGGGGTTCTTGAGCGTTCGTTACACTCGACTTTGACGGTCCTAAAATGCACAAAAATGATGCGTTGAAAATACTAAAGAAAGCCCGGGAGATGCCTAGCTTGGTAGCAATTGGTGGTAGCCAGTGAGGGGCAAAGTCGTGAATAATCCAATCAGGAGCTGATGTTTCTAAAAATTGAGATAAAGGTTGTTGGAGGCCATCGTGGGCTTTCTTAAGGTATGGGATTATGTGGTATGGCACGTCCATGGTAGCTTCTGCGTTTTCTGGCAGGTTTTCTACATGGGGTAAGGGAAGCTTCACGAAAGTTATTGAAGGAGCTAAATTTGATGGGATCTTCGGAAGGCGTTCAATGTTTCTTGGGGTTGATATGAATGAAATACGGTGACCCTTTTGGGCTATGAGCTTGCCAAGCTCTAAAAATGGAATTAAGTGACCGAAGGCTAGCCATGGGAACATGGCTATATGAAGCTTCTTCGAATCACCCATGGAGTTCATGGTTATGGCCTTCTGAGTTTCTCCTATCTGCGTGGCTGAGTACTATTACTTACAATAATAATATTACCATGACTATATTTGTCGGCCACATACTCAGGATCAGAATCTCCTCCCATTGGAAGGAAAATTAGGCTCCGTTTGCCAACAGCCCAGAGAGGCCGAAACTACCCTAGCCTCTTGGGGGTGGTCCGACCACCTCCAAATGCACCAAATCCCTTTTTTTTTTGGGCCAAGGGGGTGGCCAGACCACCCCCTTGGCCATGGGGGTGGTTCGACCACCCCCAGATTGGCCAGGGGGTGGCTCCTTGGCCAAAAATGGGGTGGCTAGAACCACCCCATCTTTCTCCTCCTTTTTTTTTTTTTTTTTTTTTTCTCTAATATTTTGCTTTAAACAAAAAAATTTAATATTAAAAAATACACTTTTGCTGCACCTGTCAGATGGCACTGTAGCTGAAACATTACCGTTTCAGCTACAATGCCGGCCCCCGGCTGTTGGCAAACGGGGCCTTAGAGTTTCTCTAATCCTAAATTTCGGCCATTCAATCTCATCTAATGGCCGACAAAATTATAGGTATCCCATTAAAATTAAAATAATAAAATATTATTTAATTTTTAAAAAGAAAATAATAAAAAATTAAAATTAATTAATAAAAAAATGGGGTGGCCGGTCACCCCAGGTTAGCCTAGGGGTGGCTGAAGCCACCCTAGACCAGATGGTCCTTAGGGGTGGTTCAGCCACCTCCAATTAGGGCCAATAAAAATTTGAAACTTTTTTGATTTGGACATTAGGCCACCCCCAATCGGCCCTTGGGGGTTGTTCGACCACTCCCAAGGGTCCAAATTAAAAAAAAAATTTTAATTAAATTGTTTTGGCCCGAGCCACCCCGAAGGGCCATGGGGTGGCCGAAGCCGTCCCTAGGCTAAACTAGGTTGGCTGGCCACCCCAGTTTTTTTATTATTTGATTTTAACTTTTTATTAATTTTACTTTTATTTTATTTTAAAATTTTAAATAATATTTTATTATTTTAATTTTAAAAGGACACGTATCATTTTGGAGGTCATTAGGGGTGGTTCGACCACTCACAAGGGTCCAAATAAAAAAATAAATAAAAAAATAAATTTTTTTGGCCCTTGCCACCCCCAAGAGCCATGGGGTGGCCAAAGCTGCCCCTAGGCCGGCCACCCCAATTTTTTTATTATTTAATTTTAACTTTTCATTAATAGATTTTAATAAGATACATGTTATTTTCTAGGCCATTGAATGAGATTGAATTTCCAATTTACAATTGGAGAAACTACAATTATACCCCGGAGGGGATCCGGATCCAAGGCTGACAGTTGGGATAATTGGAGCCCAGCCTTGGCAGTTAATGTTTGGAAGAGTACTACATGATGATTTAAAAAGCCTTTACAATTTGTCAAATTTGGAAATTCGCGTTGAACCCCAAATGAGGTTTTTTTTTTTCTCTTTTTTTACACTCCAAATGAGGGATCCACATCCATGCGCGTGGTAAATAAAAATAGGAAAAAATATAATTTATTAATCATTTTTATTTTAGCTTTTTAATATTTAAAAAAGTGATAAAGTAACCCATCAAACTACTAAATAGTTATAATTTGACAATTCTGTTAGTCATTATCGTAAAAAATGATAAAAAATTCAAAACTACGTTGTTTTGGCAATGTTAAGTTACTAAAATATCCTTTAGGAAAAAAAAATCAATTTAAAAAATACTCTCCTAAACGACGTCGTTTTGAAGGGAAAAAAGAAGAAGAAAAAAAAAAAAAGGAAATTGTGGTTTAGGGGTGGCTCACTTGGCTTGCCGGCCACCCCCATGGCCTATGGGGTGGCCGGCGAGCCACCCCTAATCACCGTTTTTTTTTTTTTTTTTCTTCCCCTCAAAACAATGTCGTTTTGGGGGACATTTTTAAATTGATTTTTTTTTTCTCGAAATTCCTCAAAAAAACATCATTTTCTGTGGTTATTTTTTTAATTGATTTTTTTTTTTTTCAAAATGGCATTTTAGTAACTTAACTTTAAAAAAAGACGTTTTGCATTTTTCATCTAATTTGACAGTTTTGACTAATGGAGTAGCCAAATGGTTATGACTAATAGTTTAGGAAGCTAAATTATATTTTTCCCATAAAAATACGTACCCCACATGTGCTGTTAAAAAAACTGAGGATCAAGATTTTTTAGGCAAACGACGCCGTGGAATAAAAGAAAGGCAAACGGTAGAAGCAATTCAAGCAAACGTTCAACTTTAAGGCAATTGAAAGAAAACAATAATATGCCCATAAAAGAAAAAGAAAGAAGAAAGAAAACAGTAATCTCAAACGAGTGTGTTCAGTTTCTCCGAATTTCCGCTTAGAACCAAATGTTAGACTTAGAAGATAAAGTGGTTGTTGAATTTTTATAAAGAATTCATTCATAATTGTATACTATTATACTCTAAAAACTTAAGTTAATGAACTTGGGTCAATGTGATGAAACTGTCATGAGTGCACTTGTGCGTGTTGAACAATAAAGAATCCAACAATACCTTTCTTGGGAGGGGAAACTGTGAGATCGAAAATGATAAATTTAAAGCACTAGCAGCAAACTTTTTTTTTTTTTTTCTTAAGTTTAGGACACAAAACTATTTTTTGCTTTCTTATGAAAATATATTTTATAATAGCTTCTCTTTATTTTCCTTCTACCATTAAAATTTTATTTTTTTTATAATAAAATACAAGTTTCCTATTTACTCTTACTTTTTTTCACAAAATCTCAACACAATCCTCAATTAAAGATAAAAAGATGAAAGATGAGAAAATATATATATATATATATACATTAAAATAATGTATAGGAAACTAACAGCCCTGCACATTAGAAAACACTATTACAAGACTTGAGGTTCAGTTAAACTATAACAAGACTTGAGAGTTGGTTAAATATAACAAGAGTTAGTTTTTTTTTTTTTTTTTTTTTTTAATTTTGCCCAAACATAATGAATGAAATTGTATATAAAGCGTTCGGTGCTAATGATCTTAGAGAAGAAGGTGTTAACGTAACTCGGCCGTTGAAGACCTTTGAGGGCCGAATTGACTGTTGCTAAGAGAGAGAGCCTTACTTTTTGGAAATGGACAGCTTGCACAATTTGGAAGAGCGGGCAACGGTCGGCAGCGGCATACGGTAGTTGTCGCTCAAGAGACGTCATTGATGATTCTTTCATATTTGGGTAAAGTCCACATACCCCCCTCAAACTACCACCCAATTGACAATGTCCCTCTCAAACTTTCAATTGCGACAATGTACCCCTCAAACTACCAAAATATTGTCAATATCCCCCCCAAAGCTAGCAAAAAGATCAAAATGCCCCTATATATTTATCAATATGACAAAAATACCTCTAAAATTCAAAAAAAAAAAATTATTTTAATTTTTTAAATTTTTTTTAAAAAAACCGAAAATTTTATTTTTTAAAAAAATCAATTTTTATTTTTTAAAAATATGTTTAAAAAAAACGAAAATTTTATTTTTTTTTAAAAAAACGGAAAATTTTTACTTAAGAATTATAAAAGAAAACTTTTTTTTTTTAAAAAAAAAAGAACGAAAAATTTTCAATTTTTATAAAAAAAAAAAAAAATCGAAATTTTTTAATTTTTTTTTTCTAATAAAAAGATTTTTTTTTAGATTTTTCCAGAAATTTTAGTTTTTTTTTAAAAAAAATTTTACTAAGGGTAGTTTCGTCAATGAGGAGGACATTGATAATGTTTTGGTAGTTTGAGGGGTACATTGTCACAATTTAAAGTTTGGGGAGACATTGTCAATTGTGTGGTAATTTGAGGAGGATATGTGGACTTTTCCCTTCATATTTTAAGAAAAACTCTAACAAGGCAGGGCTGAGAGAACCACGTTAGAATAGTGGGATGACAGTAGTTGATTGGTCTACGAAATGGCAATTTTCTTTAACAAACACAAGAAAAGAGAAGGATTATATGGTCATTCTCGCTATTTTTTTGTTTTTGTTTTTGATTTTTTAAATTAAAGAAAGAAACAAAGTTATAAGTGAGGGTGTTTCATCCCAACCAAAGGCACCCTTTGCCAAATGGTCGGACCGAAAGTGGAGCGGATCGAACTCAAAATTTTGAAAATTTCTCTAAAAATAAATTTTAATATTTTTATTTTTTATATTATATCATTTATTTTTTTTATTATTTAAATAAAAAAAATTATTACAAAACAAAATTTTTTATTTTTTTATATAAAACATTCT
>NC_081542.1:2692846-2708847 GCF_901000735.1 Corylus avellana | reverse complement strand
AAAAAAAATAATAATAATTTTAATGCCCAAAACGACACCGTTTTGGGCTGGAGTGTTTTTTTTTTTTCTTAAGTTTTTTAATATTTTTCTTTTAAAAGAAAAAGAATACTATTTTTTAAAGGATGGCATTGTAACTAGAACGATTCCAACTACAGTGCCGTTCTGGGCTATTGGCACTGTTGGCAAACGGGGCCTATTGGTGTGTTTGCGAATAGCCACGGAACGGTACTGTTCCAGGGCCTCCTCAATCCCACAAAAAAAATAAAAATTCACCTCAAAATTAATTCCAACATCTCTACTTTTTATACCACATCAATTATTATTATTAAAAAAAAAAATCACTATAAAACAAATTTTTTACATTTTTTCATATAAAATATATTTTTTTCACTTTTCTCCACAAAATATTTTTATTAAAACCAATTAAACACTTATTCATAAAAAAAAAAAAAGGCAACAGTACCAGTTCTGAAACAGTATCGTTCTAAGGCCATCGGCAAACAGGGCCATAGGTTCACTTCCCCGAGTCCGCTCCGTAGCCGAATGGAAAAAAGGAGACCTATTACCAATACGTCATGCTTAAAAACACAGGATGATAAATGGCCCACTCAAATCACTCGATCTGCAGTTTTAAATAATTAATTTCAAATATTTTGCTTTTTGGTGCCATAATATAATTAATGTTATTTTACTTTCTTGTTTCCTGGCCATCACGTCGGGCCAATCCATTCCTTCATTCAATTATATTGAGTGATGATAGAGAGTATACAATGCACGTCCGTATTTTTTAATATTAAAATAATATATTTTAATATTATAATTAAAAAAGTGTATATTAAAAAATATTAAAAAATATTTATGCTTTTTCTTTTTTAAAGGCCAGCGGCAGAAGAATGATTGACAAAACATTTCTTCCCCTCTCTCCCTCCATATACGTATGGTTCAAGTGAGCGATTCTCAGACGCTTAAACTATCTACTCCAAACCAATATTGTCTGTCGTGTCTATGGCCAACGATGAGAAAAAGCTTCACATAGCCATGTTCCCATGGCTAGCCTTTGGCCACATGATCCCATACCTAGAGCTCGCCAAGCTCATTGCTTCAAAGGGTCATCTCATCTCCTTCATATCCACCCCTCGGAACATCGATCGCCTCCCCAAAATCCCCCCAACTTTAGCTTCCCTCATTAACTTCGTCAAGCTTCCACTGCCCCACGTGCAAAACCTCCCGGACAATGCGGAGGCCACCTCGGATGTCCCTTTGAACTTGGTCCCGTTCCTCAAGAAGGCTTACGATGCTCTCCAAGACTCCGTGACTCGCTTCCTCGAAGATTCACATCCTGACTGGCTTCTCTATGACTTTGCTCCTTACTGGTTACCGGCTATAGCCCGTAACCTCAACATCCCCGGTGCCTTCTTTAGTATATTCATTGCGGCCAGTTTGTGCGTCTGCGGGACGAAAGCACATTTGGGTGAGCGCAAGAGCCCCGAAGACTATACGGTCCCACCCCCGTGGATCCCTTTCCCTACAACGGTGGCCTTTCGGCTCTTCGAGGTTTTGAAAGTCTTTGAACAAGGCTTAACCGGCGTCGAGGATGACGTTTCAGATATTTTTCGTTTCATACAAATGCTTCAAGGCTGCGACGTAGTCGCTGTAAGAGGCTGCATGGAGTTTGAGCCCGAGTGGCTAAGGCTTTTGGAGGATCTCAACGGGAAACCGGTTCTCCCAGTGGGTCAACTTCCCACCACGGCATTCGACGGCGAAGATGACACCGACATCTGGCTGTGGATGGAAGCTTGGTTGGACATGCATTCCAAGGGGTCCGTAGTGTACGTAGCGTTCGGGAGCGAGGCGAAACCGAGTCAAACCGAACTCACCGAGATAGCTCTTGGGTTGGAACAATCCGGGTTACCGTTCTTTTGGGTGCTAAGGACTCGACGCGGACCGGCTGATACTGAGGTGACTGAGTTACCGGAGGGGTTTGAGGAACGAACCAAAGAACGAGGGGTTGTGTGCACCAGTTGGGCACCACAGCTCAAGATTTTGGCTCACGACTCGGTTGGTGGGTTCTTGACTCACTCCGGTTGGAGCTCAGTGGTGGAGAGCCTTCAGTTTGAGAGACCTCTCATTCTATTGACCTTCTTTGCAGACCAAGGGATTAACGCTAAGGTTTTGGATGAGAAAAAGATTGGGTATTTGATACCAAGAAACGAGCAGGATGGGTCGTTTACAAGAGACTCAGTGGCCGAGTCACTAAGACTTGTGATAGTGGAGGAAGAGGGCAAGGCGTACAGGGGAAAGGCCAAAGAGATGAAGGGGTTGTTTGGAGACAGAGATAGTCAGGACCGGTACGTGAATAGTTTCCTTGGTTACCTGAAAACCCATCTACAACCTCAGAAGCATGAATAAGCCTCGCCAGTACCAAATGGTCAATCTACAATTGTTTTTTTTTTTTTTTTTTTCAGAAGGTGACCTTCCTATTCTTGGTTGGTTGTTCTTTGTGTTAATTGCAAGTGTTGTTGGCCTTGCTTGGCTACTAGAATTTGTTATGAGGGGGACCGACTTATTTGGACATGAGCCGTGGTAATGACGAGAGTTTGAACCTTTTAAATCCTTTACAAGCTGAGAAATGTGTTGGCCCCTCTGGCAAGCTGCTCCACTAGGTTACGTACAATTCCCACATTCATTCGTTCATGTGCTTGGTCAATACTCAATGATGGATTAAAAAAGAGTTGAACAACAAATAAACAAAGAGTTAAAAAAAAAATAGAGGCCTTAAACACTTTTGAAGGATGTCCATCCCCAAATGCTAAACGTGGGTCCGTCCCTGTTCAAGAAGCTGTATCCTATATGGAGCTCCTCGATCGGCTCAGCCATGGCCCATGGACTTCACGGTAGTGGCCTTCAGTGATGTAAAATAAAAGAATTAAAAAACGGATGTTCGAGATTAAATGGCAAAACAGATTCGGTTAAACGGTAGAATTAGACGTTATGCATTGTGGAGTTCGTACCACTCATAACACGAAGCAAAAAGAAAACAACCTTCTGACCTCTGCTCTTCCCATAGCCAAAGATTTTCAAGGACATCCTCACCCACGACTTGCATGGGCTGGTTCGATTGGGATTGGGGTCCACCCGAGACAACTAAGCAAAGATTGTGCTAACTTAAACCAATAAAATCATCAAATATAGACATTTTCCTTTTTAAACGGCGCCGGACCTTCTGGTGATCACTGGGGTTGATATAATTTGAGCATGCTTAGGTAGGCAGCGTAGCTTTCTATTTTCCACTTAAGAATTTCTGAGTGAAACATCACATCTTTTTAGCTTTCTTTTGTTTCATTTCATGTCATCCATGCTTGCTTTTACCTTCTATGCTCTCTGTATCACTGGCCTTGTTAATATTGCTCAAGCCCAGAATCAAACACAAGCTGCCACGGGTACTCATGATGCTGCACCTCTCTCTCTCTCTCTGATGAGTGATGAGTCCCAATCATAGAAGTCAATTTCTAAAATAAGAATTCAATGAAAGTAAGAAGACGTAGTAAACCCACTCTGTTTAAAGAAACTAATTAAACAGAGGAAATGGCCAAAGGGTTCTTATATATACGTAAACCAGTCCTCTGCTAATTAGCTAATTAAACAGAGGAAATGGCAAAATGTTGTTGCCTTCGTTTAAATGCTTGTTTGGGAGTGCGATTTCAATAAGTGCGTTTTTAAAAATTGCGTTTTTAAAATCGCTACTTTTTAAAATCGCACAGACGTTTGGTAAAACATACTAAAAAATGTTTTTTTTATCAATTAAATGTTTGGATAACATTAGTATATAATTGCGGTTTCATGACCAAATTACCAATAAGGATGAACAAGACAAAGAAGATGAAGAAAAAAAAAAAAAGGGTTTTAATATATTTTAGGTGGGTATTCTTGGTATTTTTTTCATTCCCGTTCTAAAAAAGATAACTATTGCGCCAAATATCTTTTTAATAGAAATCGTGATTTTGTTTTAAATTCGCATTTTTTCAAATAAACACCCTTTAATCAGCTTATGGAAATCGCAGATTTTTTTGCGATTTTAAAATTTACGTTTTTAAAATTGCAATCCCAAACACCCTAAAATTGCAATTTGATTTAAAATCGTAAATTATTTTTTAAAAAACGTACTCCCAAACGCACCCTAAATCTGTTGCACTGTATCTCATCTCGTAAGAAAAAACTTGACTGAAACTGCGATGTATGTACATAGACACATGCCCTTGGTTTTGTTAATAACAGGCAATACCACTATACTATTCATTTCAATTTTTTCAAATTAATTAAAAACATTTTCACTTTTTATATATTTATTTTTTATATCATATCATTTATTTATTTTTATTATTAAAATTATAAAAACAGTATAAAATAAAATTTTTTATTTTTAATACTATTTTTTTACTTTATCAATTATTATTTTGTTTTTTAATTTTTTTTAATGTCCATATTACCGTATTACCGTGAAAAGGGGCTTTAACAAACCGAGCCCTACATATCACATTAGAACAGGGCTCCGAAGATTTGATTCTATCTCACGTCAATATCGGGAACAGCACATATATACTGTTCATTTACAGCCCTGAAGTGAAGCTGGACGTCGGATCCATGGCCTTCTGAGTTTGCTGACGGTCACATGCCAAGTGTCAGATTTGGCTGTAAGCATCTGCGATTTGTCAGATTTGGAAATTTATGTTGGACCCACCATGCATGTTCTTCCCATCTTTTGAAAACAACGACACGACAACATGATAACCTTGGGGCAGGGCGTTTTTCAGGTTATTACAGGTATCATTATTGACTCCCAATCAGTGTGGGGGACCTTTTTTTTTTTTTTTTTTTTTTTAAGTGAAAAAAAAAAAGAAGGTTAAAACGAAGCTTCCAACAAAAAAATAAGTTTATTATTAATTTTCTGATATTGTACTTAGTAAAAGAAGGTCATGATACAGAGAAAGCCAAAGTGCATGAACTGTTTATGCACGTTCAGTATTCTCTTTAGCATTATTCAGTAAAAGAAATTGTTGCAAAATTTAATAATATTGAATTCCATTTTGATAGTTAATTGAATTGAATATTAAAATTCATAATATTCATCCAAAAAAATAATTGAAATATATTAAAAAATAATTCTATGTCTTTTCTTTTGATTAACTTCTCTTAACGTACGTTAAATGGGTATAAATTTTATTTTTTATATATTAACTTAATCTTAAATTCAATATACTTATCATTCATAGTTTGGTCTTTCTATCTTAATATATTTTTTATTCGTACGGCAATAAAGTTTTATAGTTCAGTCCATGTTCTGATGTTTGTAAGTAGTCACAAAATTTTTAAAAAGAAAACACTCAAATAAGTAAGAAAAAAACTTATTGAATTACAACATAAATTCATTGATTTTAATAAGAATAAAAATATCTCACAAAGTGATTATTAGCAACTAAACAACTGAAAAGAAATTTCTACTATTAACGCCAATCAATATAAATCTCTCAATAATATGCTAAAATTTTCACAAAATTGTATGTTAAATTGACCCCTCAATCTCTATCGGAAGTGACCGTGATTTTTTCTCTATCTCTCTCTCTAAAACCGTGCGACTCTCTCTTTCAAAAAATCAAATAAAAACCTACTTTTAAAAAAAATAAAATAAAATCTTCTGTTATCTATCTCCACGTGTTATGCGTTTGTGGCACCTATATGTGGATTGGATCCAGCTAATTTTTTTTTTTTTTTAATAAACTGATTACCATTGGAGCAAAGGAAAGTTACAAACAGACAAAAAAAAAAAAAAAAAAAAAAAGTTACAGGATAGATACAGACAGAAAAATTTAATCCAAACAGACTATAAACTCTTTAAAGCAGGTGAAGATGAAAATATCTCCAAATGCACCTCAAAAAAACTCTTGTCGCGGCACAATCTGATGGACATAACCATCGGGAGTATGAAAACTCCAATGAAGCATCTAAACAGATTTTCAAAAAAGTCATGGAGGAATAGATGTGCAGTAATAGTGGAAAAAATGTTTCCAAAAAGAAAATAAAAAAAGATCTTTACTGATGAAGAGTCTAAAATCTAACCGGATCGGGTTTAACATACAGCAACATAGGAAAACAAACTAAAAAGCAGAGTAAAATGTCCAAAAAAACAGCAACGACGAAGTAATCGGAGTGGTCGCACAGGGCCACGAGCCAGTGAGGGAACCAGAAGACCAGCATAGGAGGTGGAGCGGCGAGAAAAGGGTCTCACGCGTCGGCGCTTGGAGGACATGCGCCCGCAAGTAAGATCTACTCACAGGCGCATGTTGAACACGCATCGGCGCGTAATGGACGAATGGGAGAGTTGCTGGTGGCAGAGGCTGGCGGAGAGGGTCAGGAACCCAAAGGTGTGGCTCGTGAGTATTCGAGACTTCCTGAAAACAAGAGAGCAGATTTTGAAAAAAACATACCCAACGATTTCAAGAAGAGAGCGATACCCAGACTTGGAGCGGCTAAAGATGACGGTGGTCGAAGGTCTTGCATATGGGGATCCAGCTAATTAGGTGTTATAAATAATTTTTCCAGATTTAATTTGAATGATTATATGAAAAAGATCGAGACAATTAAATTAAATACGAACCCTTAAAAAACTACAAGAATCATGTGGATTAATGTACCCATTCGTATAAGAATCGTAGTAAAAAATAATGCCAATTATATCTTAGTGATTACAGTGGCAATGAATATTATCATTTGATGCAATATGTATTTTTATATGTTATTTTATTCAATAGTAATTTTAATTGTCATGTTAAAGAGTGAGTAATTGAGAGTAAACGTTTGAGAGCATATACGTATAACACTCTTCATTAAATCAACTTTTATTTTATCTTTATCTCATTTTGTTGATGGAGAAGCGGTTTTTTTTTTTTTTTAAATGCGTTCAAGGTACCCGTTGTAATGCCTGATATCAAACAGCTACTTTAGTTTTAAAAATACTACATGTGGCACTTGTATATACTCAATAAACACAGATGGCACATATCGCGTCAAACCAAACAACAATTGACAGTAATGTCTCTTCTCCCTTATTAATATTAAAAAAGAAAAGAGAAAAAAAAAAAAAAAACACTTAAAAAGGAAAACAAAAACAAAAATCTAAGGATAACTTTCACCATTTTGGGAAATGCAATAACGTGTGGCATCACCCCCTTTGCACTACAATACAAAACTGTTCGAGGACAGCTTTCTACAACTTTCGGGATAGTCCCCAAGTCATGTCATGTAGCCACCTGAAACAGAAATAGAGCTGCTTGAGCGAGAACCAGATTCCGAGCTTGGCAAATCTTACGGCCTCGTCAAAACCATTTTTTATTATTTTAGCGAGATAATTTAATAAAAATGATAAGAATTTTTTATTTTCAACCTCACAATTTTAATTCAAAATAAAAGGTTAGTGAATAATTTAGTGAGTACTATTTAATTATCAAATTAATAAAAAATAATATAAATTTTCTCTCTCCTTTTATATTTTATGAAAAAATTAAAAAATATATATATATATATATTTAAATAAAATAATAAAAATTGATAGTTAAAATTAAAAATAGTGAAGTCGATGGGATGCTTTAAAAAAATAAATACTTAAAATAAAAAAAATATATATATTTTTTTAGTTATTTTAATGAGTAAAATTTTGTAAGGTTGGTAAAAAATGCTCTTACAAATAAGGAGGAGACGAATTCGTTCGGGTACAAGCCATTCTTTTGCCATTACTTGTTTTCTCAGTTTATTTTGCTTCTTCCTTTTTACAGACTTACGAATGGGAGGTGGTCCTCAAGGGTTCGTTAGGGAAATGATTTTGTTTTGGTTTCGGTTCGATACTGTAACAAAAATTGATTAATGAGAACAAAAAATAAGAATATTTAAAAAAAAAAAAATGAAAAAGTAAGAATGTTAATTTGGTATGGAAAAATGAAAAAAAAAAATTGTTTTATAGTGATTTTTTTTTTTAATTTGAATAGTAATAAAAAATAAATAATGTGATGTAAAAAATAATAAAATGTTAGAAAAATAAAATAATGAGTTGCCTTTGCCTTTGCCAAAACCATTTAACAAATGACCTTAAGGCATTAGAAGATATTGTGCCTTCCAGCTGTATGTTTCCTTGTTGAGTTCTCCTTGACAGATGTGGTTTGAGTGTAGGAGAGGATTGTGGCACAATATCTTTTAGTGTCTCAATACTCCTTGTTCATATTTATCTTACTTTGCAATTTGCAAACCTTCTCTATAGGGCGTTTGGCATGGTGGTCACTATATTTTCATACAAATAATTCATAACTAATAAATAATTAAGAACATATAGTAAATAAACTAATCATTAACTTAAAAAATGAATTTATTTACTAATTATAAACGGATTTGTAAAAAAAGCTAGAGCACTTATGCTGCAATTTTTTCAAAGATTCAAATTTAGTATTTCAGGAGAAAAAAAGCAAATAAAATTAAGGAAAAAATACACGTTATCCCTTCTTCTAAACTATCAATTTTTGTCAGAAATAGGGATCTTGATCCATTGCGTCAATGTACTGCATAAATTACAAAAATAATGTAAATGTCCTTTTAAGACTAACAAAAAGACAAAAATAACTTTAAAAAAATATTCGGTAAGATAAAAACATGCTTATATAATAATGGCATCTTTTCCTAAAATAATAATAATGGCATTTGTCAGACCATTATAGACTATAGACCTCAATAGTATCATATCTCAAAATCGTACCATATGTGAGCCTCCTCTGTCCCTTGCGGAATGTGATCCAATGCCATTATAGACTATAATAATGGCATTTGTCAGACCATCACATCAATCAATTTATTAATTTTATTTATTTATTTATTTATTTATTTATTTTTTAAAAGGGCGGGATTTCTACATAAGTGAGTGATTCTGATATCCTTTAACTGTCGACTCTAAACCAATATTGCCTGTCGTGTCCATGGCCAACGATGAGAAAAAGCTTCACATAGCCATGTTCCCATGGCTAGCCTTTGGCCACATGATCCCATACCTAGAGCTCGCCAAGCTCATTGCTTCAAAGGGTCATCTCATCTCCTTCATATCCACCCCTCGGAACATCGATCGCCTCCCCAAAATCCCCCCAACTTTAGCTTCCCTCATTAACTTCGTCAAGCTTCCACTGCCCCACGTGCAAAACCTCCCGGACAATGCGGAGGCCACCTCGGATGTCCCTTTGAACTTGGTCCCGTTCCTCAAGAGGTCTTACGATGCTCTCCAAGACTCCGTGACTCGCTTCCTTGAAGATTCACATCCTGACTGGCTTCTCCACGACTTTTGTCCTTACTGGTTGCCGCCTATAGCCCGTAAGCTCGGCATCCCGAGCGCCTTCTTCAGTATAGTCAGTGCAGCCGCTTTGTGCTTCTTAGGGACGAAAGCATATTTCGGTGAGCGCAAGAGCCCCGAAGACTTTACGGTTCCACCCCGGTGGGTTCCTTTCCCTACAACGGTGGCGTTTCGGCTCTTCGAGGTATTCAAAATATTTGGCCAAGGCATAACTGGCGTCGAGGACGACGTTTCAGATGTTTATCGTTTCGTAGATGTGCTTCAAGGCTGCGACATTGTGGCTGTGAGAGGATGCGTGGAGTTTGAGCCTGAGTGGCTACGCCTTTTGGAGGATCTCAACGGCAAACCGGTTCTCCCAGTGGGTCAACTTCCCACCACCGCATTCGACAGCGAAGATGATACCGACACGTGGCGGTGGATGAAAGCTTGGTTGGACTTGCAATCCAAGGGGTCCGTAGTGTACGTAGCGTTCGGGAGCGAGGCGTTACCGAGTCAAACCGAACTCACCGAGATAGCTCTCGGGTTGGAACAATCCAAGTTACCGTTCTTCTGGGTGCTAAGGACTCGAAAGGGGCCAGCTGATACCGAGTTGATTGAATTACCGGAGGGGTTTGAGGAACGAACCAAAGAACGAGGAGTTGTGTGCACGAGTTGGGCACCTCAGCTCAAGATTTTGGCTCACGAGTCTGTTGGTGGGTTCTTGACTCACTCCGGGTGGAGCTCGGTGGTGGAGAGCCTTCAATTTGAGAGACCTCTCATTCTGTTGACCTTCTATGCAGACCAAGGGATTAACGCTAAGGTTTTGGATGAGAAAAAGATTGGGTATTTGATACCCAGAAAGGAGCAGGACGGGTCGTTTACTAGGGACTCAGTGGCCGAGTCGCTAAGGCTCGTGACGGTGGAGGAAGAGGGCAAGGCGTACAGAGACAAGGCCAAGGAGATGAAGGGGTTGTTTGGAGACAGGGATAGTCAGGACCGGTACGTGAATAGTTTCCTTGGTTACCTGAAAACCCATCTACAATCTCAGAAGGTTGAATAAACCTAGCCACCGGGTAGGGCTGTCAAAAATTACCAAAAACCGGGACCTGGTTCGGTTCCTGTTGAAAAAAACCAAAAATCGAGTACTCAGGTTCCGGTATCCGGTTTTTGGTACCCTATGCACTTCATCTTCATTTCACAACTTCACGCCATTTCGCCTCTCTCTTCATTTCCCATTTCCAAAGCCCCAAATCCTCTTTTATCTCTTCATGGTCACCGATTAGTTCTCACCACTACCCCCATTCACCACTGCTATACCTCCGATTTCTTTTGGTTTTGGGGTTTGGTGGGTCTGTAATAAAACCCATGTTTGATGTTGCTGTGCTATTTGATGTTGTTCTGCACTGCAATAAAACCCTTTTTTGTTCTTCTGCAATAAAACCCATGTTTGATGTTGTGTTGTGCTGTGCAATAAAACCCATTTTCGTTCTCACCCTCCGGTTCTCTGGTTCGGCAAAGCGGAGAATGATTTGCTGTGCTGTGTTTTGTCCAAAAAAAAAAAAAAAAAATTGTAGCTGTCGTGTTGGAGTGGATTTGTAGCTTAGTCGATCCCACTGTTCTCACCCTCTAGTTCTCTGGTTAGGCAAAGAGGAGAATGAGCGGAAAAATTTAGGGTCTTTTGGGCATTAAAATATTTTTTCTTAAAAATCGGTTATCTGGTCGGAATAACCGAGTACAAATTAGAACTGGCCGGTAATTAAGACTCGGGTTAATCGCGATCCGATTTCAGGTTCCGGTTTCTTAAAACCAAGAATTGTAGAACCCCGGTTTCAGTCCCAATTTGGGCTAAAAATTAAAAAAAATCGGATCCAGTCGACACTCCTACCACCACCGGGTGGTCAATCTGCCAGCTGTTTATGTGTTTGTTTGTTTTTCTTGTTCTTGTTGGTTCATTTTACGTAAGCTGCCCATCTTCTTTGTGTTGCACCTGTTGTTTGTCGGCCTTGCATGGCTAGTTGCTTCTGAATAACTTCTTTGTGGGTGTTTTTATCGAGGTGGTTGTGGGGACGTTATTGATCCTATTAATTTGTGCTGTAGGCTGTAGCCTGGTGGTTTTGTCTTCTGTTGGCCTTTTACAGAAGAGCAGTGCAGGCTAAGCTAGATCTAATAATCTATATATAATATTAAACCTTCCCAAGTGAACAAGAGGAAGATAAAGAGAAACATTGAACTTGGAACAAACATCCCAAATACAAAAACATATACGGCTTCTTTAATTTGGGTTCCCTACTTCCCTGGCCTTCAAAATGACCTTTCGATATCTCATCAGTCCTTTAGGTTCAGCAACAGCTTATACTTGTATATAATTCATGATTCTTTTATGGTGGGAATGTGATGCCCATGGCCAACGATTGCCGAAAGTTACAGAACCCCAGCCCCAGTTTTTAAGTGCTTCGATCAACTCATTAAAACTAAACATAAGTTTACAAAATTAATTAACTGATAATAATATATCTTCAAACAGACAAATTGAGAAGAATTGCATAATTAATAATATATAAACCATTTTCCCTTTCTATATTCATATAATTAAGATCAAATGGAGTGATTCTCATGCTTTCTGAAGTACGTACCTTTTCGGGTTTAAGTTCAAACTATTGACTCCAATCTAATGCCTGTTATATCCATGGCCAACGATGAGAACAAGATTCACGTAGCCATGTTCGGGGGCAAAATTAGGATTTTCCATGTGGGGTAGGCCAAAACTCGAAAGGAATTGTTTGGAGGGCCACAGATTAATTATTTTTGGAGTATTAGGGGGAGGGGATGGCGGTGGCCCCCGAAACATAATACCATGCATGCACCCCTGAACGTTCCCATCTTTTTGGCCACATGCATGCTTCTAGGCAGAGAGCCCAAAACTCAAAACGAATCAAATGGGGTACCAAAAATTAGTTTTGGAACATTACTTCGTATGAGTTTTGCCAAACTCATTGAGGAAGGAAGGCAAGAAGAAAAAATAAACCTAAAAAATGAAAATATTAACAAATAATTTAAACCCAAAACACTCCTAAAGCTATAAATCAGATTTTACATTTATGTCTCATCACAATATTTTTTCAAACCTAAAATAAAAAACACCCCATAATACATTAACAAATAGAGCATGTATTTTTTTTCTTAGAAAAAAAGAAAAGAAAAAAAAGAGCATGTATAGGAATTAAATAGCCTCTTTTTTTTTGGCAGGAGATAAACTACCATCTAAACAACTTGTCGTTTACAACAGAGAAGCAGAAATGGCATATGGTTTAGGGGTCATCTGAAGGCATGTGAGACTCATGGCGTGAGTACTGTACTATGAAGAAATTCATAATAAAATAAAACAAATTAATTAAATAAAAAATTGAGACAAATAATTTATGGGCAGAATATAATAGAATTTAGGAGTGGTCCGGAATGTATTCGCGCGTCATTTGAAGTCATATCATTATCCTAACACTTAGCTTCCCAGATTTTAGTTAAGAGGACAAGTAGTTGAAAGTTATTTGCTAATTAGAGATGAGAAGGACTATCCTAATAACACCCCTTTTACAGCTCTCAATTAATAACCGACACATAAACAAAAAGTGCACAAAAATAAGTTTGACCAAAATACACTAGATTTTAGGTTGATAAAATATCTAAAAGGTTAACCTTTCACCTCTAAGTTTTAGTTTTGAATCTAAAGATAAGTTTTAAGGTATTAGAAATGGGTTTTGAGGCATTAGAAATGTGCTTCGGGGCATTAAAAACGGGTTTTGGAGTATTAGAAATGGGTTTTAAGGCATTAGAAACGGGTTTTGAGGCATTAGAAACGGGTTTTTAAGCATTAGAAACGGGTTTTGAGGCATTAGAAGCGGGTTTTTGGGCATTAGAAACGGGTTTTAAGGCGGGTCACGGCTGACGGGGTTTGAGGCGTTCACCGTTGGCCAAACCTGTGGGTCCGTGGGTCTGACTTGGGTCTTGCCGGCTACGAGACTTTCTTTTTTCTTTGATTTGGTGTGATTGTTCTCACTTTTATTTTTTGTATTTTTCTTAAATTGATAATGTGTCGCATAGTAATTAGAGGCTGCAAAATGGGTGTTATCGTGATGGACCTGATAGTAGGGGCTCTCATTAGAGATAATCCTGAGTAATTCTAAATGATCTACTTGTGTCCTACTAAGAATGATGTGGGTATGAAAATCACTCTTGGATCAAAACTTAATAATGATCAATCACAAGCTCAATAGTGATTTTAATAGTCACATCATTCTTAGTAGGACACAATTAGTAGGCCTCCTAAAATTACTCGATAACCCTGCTTATTTTTTTATTTGGGGTCGCACATCATAAGGCGTGGTCTCCAGCCGATTGAGCTACCATTTGAAGACATTTTTCTTCCTTTAGATTTTATTTTATATTCATTTTTTTCCCCAACCACATTATTTACTTTTTGTCCCCTAAAATTTTGGGACCCAGCTATTCAGTTTTTTTTTTTGTTTTTTTTCCTTGACTTGTGATTTGAGTTGTTTTGAACAATCCTGCCTTTCAATTATTTATTTTTCTTTAATTGATTTGTATCCATAAAAGTTTTTTATTTTATTTATTATTATTATTATTATTATTATTTTATTTATTTTTTTAAAGAATGAATCTCACCGCTAGCATCTTTGTCAACATGAGTAACCCAATATATAAAACTTTAATCTAATAATAATTTTAAAAATCACTACCAACAGCTATAGCAAGTTGACAATATGCGCATGTGATATGATATGATACGGGGTAAAACTTTAATTTATTAATAATTTTAAAAATCCCTGTCAACGGCTATAGCAAGTTGACAATATGCATGTGATGTGATATGATATGGCGTCTTATTGCTTTTGTTAGCTATTAATAATATATTATTTTCTTGAATCAAGATATTTTAAATTCTGTAGAGTAATTCTAACCCCAGAAGATAGCTGAATTTGTTAGAAAGTCTGTAGCTAGTTCGGATCTTTCAATCAATTGTGAAATTGAAAGCATATTAAATAACATAAATTTGTGATCAAGATCTTTCTGGGGGCGGAAGAAATATCGGGTGCAATATTGGCTTAACTTGGGAGAGCAAAATTCTGTACTTTTCTTCAAATCAATTAAAATTGCACCCAATTAATTAATTAATTAAGGAGATCTTTTTGATCTCCATCAAGGATAACAAAACTCACGGGCCTAAACGGGATATATGAACAAGCAGTTATATCAAGAGGTCTTTCACTTTGTAGGTTCCGCTGGGTTGGCTTGGTGAGGTTCTGTCATTTATTGAATGTAAAAGGGGTTGTTCTCAATTTAAATGGAGAAAGTGGTTTTGATAGAGTGTTTTCGTGTTTATGAATTATTGTTGTCCGGTGAGATAACTGATTGGTCTATTTTTTATTTTACGGCCCGTCCTGATAGTAAGGGTCTCTAAAAAAAATTCTTGAATTTCATAAAAGGAATTATAATCCTTTTTGGGGTCTTAAACAGAAATTATTATCTCAAGTTAAAACTCAAAATATATATATATATATATCAAATTTAATAATAGCCATTTAAAAGTCGTCACATTTAAAAAAAATCAACAAAAACTTGGTTCTCATTTTTTATAAAAATAAATATAATTTGAGGCGTTTTAAAAGAATTTGACCGGCCACTAACGTGGTTCTGCCTCGATCAGTATATACAGGGGCGGACCTACAGCTTGTGTTGGGGGGACGAATGTCCCCCCAAAATCTTTCCAAATTTTCTTAAATTGCCTTAAAAATTTACTCATTTTATAAATTTGTCCCTCCAAAATGATATTTTGTCCCCCCAAAATAATATTTGTATCCCCTTTTAATTTTTTTTCTTAGTTTTGCTCCCCCAAAATAATATATGTGTCCATTTTAATTATTTTTTATAGTTTTGCTCCCCCCAAAAAAATAATATTTGTTTTCCCTTCATTTCTTTTTTTAAAAAAAAAAACCTTGCACCCTCCTTCAATATAAAAAACCTAAAATACCCAATTCATTTAGTTTCCCTCTATATTCTAGTTCGCTTCTAATTAAAAACTCAATTGGATTTAGGACTTTGATTGAATATGTGAATGAAAAAAGTTAAATGGTTTGGGATCTTTGAGTAGCTTCTAACCAACAATCATAAAATAAAATAAAAAACCAACAATCAGTTTTTTGAATAGTTATTTTGACATCATTTAGGTTTATAATATTTGTTTTGACATCACAAATTAAATGGTTTAATCATTTATAATTGCACCATTGTTTGACTCGACTTTTAGCATTTCTCTTCTTGTTATTTGGGGCTTGTGGGGATTGTTACGAAAAATAGTTAACACTCAAAGGTACTTTTTTTCTTAGACCCTATAAATCGTGTTTAATTTATTTTGCTAGTTTTTTTTTAATTTTTTTTTATTCTACGCTATTTTGCTAGTTTTTTATATTATTATGTATTTGTGATGCCATGAGATTTGATGTAACACTTCTATGCTTTTATTTTATACAAACATACATATAAAGAGATTATGTGTATCTATATGCTTTTGTATTTATACGAGTCCGTCCATTTCCCCAACCCAAAAAAAAAAAAAAAATTCCGTCCCCCC
>NC_081542.1:2627022-2692746 GCF_901000735.1 Corylus avellana | reverse complement strand
ACCATATAGCTGCTTCTTCACGTACAGCTTATTCGTCAAATTCTTCGCCATATACAAACTCTCCAATTTCTGCCAAATTGATTCTGCCTTTTCTTCATCAATAACATTGTGAATGACTTCATCTGACAAATTAAGACGGATCGCACTGGCAGCCTTCGCATCCATCTCTTCCCAAACATCATTCTCCATCTTTTCGGGTTTCTTTGCCTTTCCCAATAATGCCTTGTGAACTCCTTGCTGAATCAGCAAATCCTTCATCCTTCTCTGCCAAAGAGAGAAATTATTCTTCCCATTAAACTTCTCCACTTCAAACTTGGTACTCGCCATATTTGCCGTCAATTTGATTTCTCGAACCTAAGCTCTGATACCACTTGTTGTGCAAAAAACACACGATCACAATTACGGCTAAATAAAGTGAGAGCAATCACACACAAGATAACACCAAGATTTAAGTGGTTCCCTCAATGTGAGGTACATCCACTGGCAGAGGCAATCACGAAGAAATTCACTATGAAAGATGGAGTACAAAAATATAGTAGAGAAAAAAAATCACTCAGATCCAAAACCCCAATACACCCAAATCTCACTATCACACAATAGAGATTATTCTCAAAAAAGGAGAAAACAAAAGACAGGAATACTAACTCTTCTTCTTTTGCTGGGATACGATGGCGGGTGGTCTCTTATAATTTTTTCTCTCTTTCTCACTATGCGGCTTCACAAGGCTTCTTTTTCTTTCTCTCTTGCTATTCTCCATTGCCAAGAAGAAAGAAAACAGAACCTAAACTCACTGTCTTGCCCACACCCAAAAACCAAGGCTGCGGCGCTAGTGTTGTGAGGCCTCTCAAACAGCAGCCCACAAATTCACTTGTGCAGCTCTGTTGATGTTTTTCGCACTCCCTATTCACGCACAAAACTTTGGCTTTATACATGGGCAAAGTCGGTGCACTCCAATTCTCCTAATACAAGTCATTCTTGGATTCCATATAAGACAAAAACTATAAAGCCTTTTACAAGAAAGACTTGTACACCACGTGAGCCCCACACACTCCAACTTAGAGAAGGATTTGGAGAGCTAGTCTCCCATGTCAGTACCCATAAACCAATAAAGCAAGACATGGGCCCATAACTAAATTGAGGGTTGAAAAGTCACATAGTCAATATATATATATATATATATATATATATATATATATATATATATATATATATTTTGGTGTGGGTTTTTTTTTTTAAAAAAAAATTAATTTAAAAGGTGGGAAGGGGCGACCAGTGTAGTTTTCCCCTTGAGCGTTACCATCGGGGTTCTCACCCGCTGTGGAATGTCCGGTTTGAGTCATAACTACTGTCTGGGAAGGCGAGCCCATCACCACAACCCCACAAAGGTGTGAGCCAGTAGAGCCCCTTCAAAGTAGCATCTGGTTCACGCATCTAAGACTTTTAATGTGGATGTATTTTTGTGATTTTTTTCAAATTTTCTCTAAATATTAGGAAGGGAATGACATCATCTTCTGCTAGTGCTAGAGCTATTTTTCTTATAAATGAGAGAAGATTACACTTTTTTTTTTTTTTTAATTATTATTATTAGATTGCACTTTGATAACACACCATCAACTTCTTTTCAGCACATGATGGCCCAAAATGCACATAAAAAACAAGAAAGAAAAGAATGTTTGACACCTCTTCTATCTTAAGTCTATAGAACAAATTCAAATTAACACATAAAACATAGACCTCAATAGGCATGCTGAAACACATAAAACGCACACTCATCTTAATGGTTGCCAGCTGCATTTCACCATTTGATATGAGCTCATCTCTCTTTGACACATCATCCTGAAATATGCGCGTCTAATTAATCACATGCTTTGCTTTACTTTCTCCAAATCAACTTCCACTCTTCATTTCGTCTTCTTCATGTCTTCACTCTTCACATTTGAATGTAACCCTAATGGCTAAATCATCCCAAATCAGACATAATGTCTTATGCTCCTTACACCTAGTGACCATGCTTCCACCCAGCTCCGCTTCATGCGGCAGTGATCATGACAGTGTTCATAGAGAGAGGTTTGTGACATGAATATAGGCAGGAAGAAGACGAATATATGTAGGTCGTGAATACAGTGTGCTTGAAGTCATGGCAGTTACGTGACATGAATATATGTCTTGTTTGGTATAATTTCTCTCCTCTCACCCTATAAATCTCTCATATTCACCTTGTTTCCTTGATGATCGTATCATTAATAAAATTTGTTTATCATGTTGCTTTGATTTTTTTTTTTATATATACTTAAATACAAAATTTAAATGATCTAATGCAAGCCAATTAAGCTCGATACCCACCCTGGCAAAGCCAAACTTGGACATGAAATAAGTTTCATGTCAAGCTCGAGCTCAAGTTCGACCAAAAATTCAACAAGCCAAGCTTAAACAAGCACTACCCACTCAAGTTCAGCTCGTTTAAACCTTCTAGGTGTCGGCTGTAGTTTTGAGTAAATAGCAAGTGGATGGGGAAGAGAACAAGAGAACAAGAGAAGGCGAAAATTAAAGGTCTATAGGTCTCTAGTTTTCTACACTTAAAGAGTCACAAACAGACAAGAGCGGCAATGCGTGCCGACACGAATGTCCTGTAATTTACCAGCCGCCGGGTTTGAATATCACATATGGAAATGTTTTTGCAACTCAACTTATTGATCGACGAATGTGATGTCATATATATATAGAAAGTTTCACTCAGGAATGTCCGGTTTGACAAGTAGATTTGTAGCTCAATCTTCTCGTATAATAATTAATAACACTGCCCCCACCACTCACCAATCAAACCACTGTCCAAGCCCTCTCCCCCTATATATATATATATATATATATGAGCCATCCACGGAGAATAGAGAAGATCAACATTTTACTCTAGAAGCCACCCACCACCACGAACTCCATATATGGCTGATGAGCCTGATCAGAGCCATGTTCCCATGGCTAGCCTTTGGTCACATGATCCCCTCTTTAGAGCTCGGCAAGCTCATAGCCCGAAAAGGTCACCGTATTTCATTCATATCAACCCCAAGAAATATTGAACGCCTCCCCAAGATCCCACCAGATTTAGTACCTTTGATTACTTTCGTGAAGCTTCCCTTACCCCACGTAGAGAACTTGCCAGAAAACGCAGAAGCCACCATGGACGTACCACACCACATAATCCCCTACCTTAAGATAGCCCACGATGGTCTCCAACAACCTTTGTCTCATTTTTTAGAAACTTCGGCTCCTGATTGGATTATTCACGACTTTGCCCCTCACTGGTTACCACCAATTGCTTCCAGGCTAGGCATCTCCCTGGCCTTCTTCAGTATTTTCAACGCATCAACGTGGTGTTTCCTTAAACGAATTACAACAGGGTCGAGGAGAATGAAGCCAGAGGATCTCACTGTCCCTCCCAAATGGGTCCCGTTTCCAACCAAAATAGCGTATCGATTCTTTGAGGCGAAGAAAATTTTTGACAGCATATTTGAAGACAATACTTCCGGTGTTTCAGATTGGTTTCGTATCGAGACGGTGACCTCAGCCACCGAGGCCTTTGCTATTAAAACCAGCACGGAGGTGGAAGGTGAGTGGCTGAAGCTCCTTGGCGAGCTTTATGATATACCTGTAATTCCGGTGGGCTTATTGCTTCCCTCGACGCCGCAAGAAAGTGGAGACAACAACAAAGATAGCACATGGGGTACGATTGGTGAGTGGTTAGACAAGCAGCAGAAAGGATCAGTAGTTTATATAGCACTCGGGAGTGAAATTCAACCAAGTCAACAGGATTTCACAGAGCTGGCTCTTGGACTGGAGCAATCGGGGTTGCCCTTCTTTTGGGCTCTAAGAAAGCGGATTGAGCTACCGGAAGGATTCGAGGAGCGAACGAGAGGTCGTGGGGTTGTTTGGACGGGTTGGGCGCCTCAGTTGAAGATATTAGCTCACGACTCGGTTGGGGGTTTCCTGACTCACTGCGGTTGGAGTTCGGTGACGGAGGCGTTTCAATTTGGACGCGCACTTATTCTTTTGCCCTTCTTGGGTGACCAAGGATTGATAGCAAGGTTTTTGGAAGAGAGACATGCAGGAGTTGAGGTGCCCAGAAATGAGTACGACGGGTCGTTTAGCAGTGACTCGGTGGCCCTAACGCTGAGGTTGGTGATGAAGGATGAGGAGGGGAAGATTTATCGCGACAAGGCTAAGGAAATGAGCACCGCAATGGGAGGGAAGGAGCTCCAGTCCAAATACATTGACAAATTTGTTGAGTTTCTTTGGAGCCACAGCCATGTCGACAAGAGTACGTTGGGTTAATCTTTTTTTCAAACTGTGTGACAAAAAAACAAAAACAAAAAAAGTTATGTAAACAATGCAATAATGTAAGTTGGCATGAATTTGCCTCTTTGTTGTTTTTTTACTTTCGATATTGGACAAATGATTGCTGTTTTATATTTTAATATCGATATGCCTCCAAGTGCTGGCTATCAAGTATCAGCCCATCCCATGACCATGTATATGCCTTGTTTGGTGAGAAAAAAAAAAGAGTGTAATGATTAATATAGAAAAGTGAAAAAAATAATATTAAAAAGTAAAAAAAATTTGTTTTCTAGTGATTTTTTTATTTAAATAGTAGTAAAAAATAAATGATGTGAAATAAAAAGTGAATGATGTGATATAAAAAGTGATAATATTTTGATGTTAATTTTTTTGAAAAATTAGATGAATAGTATGGTAGTGTTCGGTATTGTTTGCCAAACACCACCTATAGAGTTTCACAATATTCACAATATGTATATGCGTGCGCGCGCGCACATATATATATATATATATATATATATATATGTGTGTGTGTGTCTCTCTAAGCAATGGATATTCTTAGAACTAGCCAGCAATATCAGCTCAGTCTCACTCGTAACCCCTATTAATAATTCTTCTTATTATTATTTTTACCTTAAGTCAAACATTAGAGACATGGACTAGAGAAAACTATTAAGGATTAAGAACCCGATTGGAATTGTGTAGAAAAATAATTCTTTTATCTAAAAAAAAAAACATGAGAGAGCTTTTTAACAAAAAAATAAAAATAATAAAATAAATCTTTTATGCCACGTGTCCCTCTAAAGTTTAAATAATAAAATATTATTAAATATTTAAAAATAAAATAAAAATAAAAATAATAAAAAACTTGATTACACTAATTAAAAATTTGGAGTGGCCGGGCAGGTTGGGGGTGGCTCATGGCCCCAGGGGGTGGTTCGGCCACCCTTAGGGCCAAACCCAAAAAATTACTAGGGGGTGGCTTTGGTCTTTGGAGGTGGCTTCGGCCATCCCCAACCGGCCCATAGGGGTGGCCACCCCAAATTTTTTATTAGTTTAATTAGATTTTTTTATTTTTTATTTTTTTTATTTTTATTTTCTTTTTAAAAATTTAATAATATTTTATTATTTAAACTTTAGTAGAACACGTGACATGCTTTGAGCCGTTGGATAATATTGAATGACCAAGATTAACAATTGGAGAATCTCAAATTTCTCCTTCAGTGAGAGGGGATCCGAATCCCGATGTGACTTAAAGTTTTAAACCCATTAAGAAGGCAATTAGGTTTTTTTTTTTTTTTTTTTTTCTTTTCCTAACAACATGTTAAAGACAAAGTTGTTGTCCGAAGCATGTCACACCAAGTTGCATTAATTGCATTTTTTTTAAAGAAAAAATCTAACTATATAAATGAAGTATGACACATTATCTTATTTGAAAAAAGGAGAGCCATCCGTGGCAAGAATTCAAGATAACGTTGAAGTAAAAAGCAACAAATGAAAAGAATGAGTGTGTGAGCTTGAGTTGTCGCATACGACTAATAGTAAGCTATTTTGAGGTTTTAAGTTTATTTTATTATTATTATTTTGTTTGTGTAGGAAGTAGGATTAAAGAATTGGGTAAAAGATTTTTTTTTTCTTTTTTTTTTTTAGTGTAAGAGTGAGATTGAGTGTACGAATTGAATTTTTGGGTTTGAGTAATTTTCATCACTTACTTTGTACTTCATTTTTTATTAATGAATTTTTTTGTAATTACCTATGTCCATAAATATACCTTAATATTGAATGAACCGTGTAAATTCTTGTGTTCTCATGTATGATTGTTTTATGTAATTTATTTTGATCGTAATCTATTGCACCATCACTATGGACTCAACAAAGACTAAAAGAAGCTTCATGTAGCCATGTTCCCATTATCATGGTTTTGGTGTTTGAATTTGGGGGTGTTTAAATCACTAGTTTTCCTATAAGTTTAAGCTGACTCAACGACTCAAGAGTCTAAACACAAAATTTAACAGTCATGAAGAAAATGAGATATAGACTATGGTATCAATTTTTAGATATAAGCAACAATGTTCTCTCATTATTGAGGAAACATGTACCGCCACTTTTCGAAGATGAGCCCTCCATTGGATCATTACTTGATGCCTCGATGCATTCATGGTTGTAGAACAAGAATACGGTGTTGTGTGCGGTTGGAGACTAGTGCTCAAATGGATCCAAACCCTTTATGGGACTAAAACAAATAGAATGACTATGCTAATCTACCAAAAATGGAATAAATACAACATTGGGCTCTAAGAAAACGAAGTGGTTCGGTTGGTGCGGACTCGGTTGAGCTACTCGAAGGATTTTAGGAGCGAACCAGAGGTCATGGGATTGTTTGGACGAGATAGGGGCCGCAGTTAAGGATATTAGCTCACCGGTCTGTCGGGGTTTCTAGACTCACTGTGGTTGGGGCGGGGCTTAGTGCATGATAGAGGCATTTCAATTTAGCCGTGCAGTTATTATGTCCTTCTTGACCGACCTAGGATTAGTGGCTAGGTTTTTGGAAGAGAGGCAAGCATGAAGTAAGAATGGAAGTACCCAGGAACGAATAAGACGGGACATTTACCAGAGACTGTGGCCCAGAAACTGAGGTTGGTGATGAACGATGAGGAGGGAAAGATTCATCGGGACAGAGCTAAAGAAATGACGACCATAGTCGGAGACAAGGCCCTCCAGACCAAATACATTGTCAAATTTGTTTACTTCCTTGAGAACCGGCAACAGGCATTTCACCAATGGTTTTTTGTTCTTTTATTGATTGAAACTCCCTTCAAAATGATTCACTCTCATTTTACGTTGATTGAAACCGGGTGAGAACAGAAGTAGCACCCTTGCAAATTCAACCTTTGTAGATAGAAGTAATGGTGTTAAAACGGATAGTAAACACGCCAATGTAACTGAAAAAAGGTGCTGCTGACGGACATTATTAATTAGATAAATTGGTAGAGTTACAGGGAGTCTAACTACATACTTTATCATCACCAATAAATGCTATCTACATATCTCTACATACATAATGCAGCGAAAAGAGAGCAAACTATTGCAGAAAAAGTACCAGCCCGCACGTCTGTGTGTGTGTACACTAAATGATCATATGCTCGCAAAGCTACTTACTCGAAGGGGACATCAACCTACTTTCCTCGGTATCATGTTTTGATGAAGCATCCCCACCCATCAATTCCTGAAAGCCCTCCACCTTCACCGGTGGCGCTCTAACAATGCCCATGTTCCTGCACGCAAACAAGAAAACTCGTAAGAATTACAATTTCTTATGCTAATGGCCATCAGTGGAAAGCATTGTTATTTAGTGTTTTCTCTTACTGTGTCTGAATTTGGGGCATTTGAAGGGAAGACATCTGTCTAAATTGACTCCCAGGTTGAGCATGGAGAGTCGACATTGCAGCAATCTGTTGTGGCCGCAAATGCATCTGGGGATGTCTGGCATTGATAGAGTTGAAGGCATTGCCATCCATTGGTAGTTCTGATGGGGCTTCAATCTTAACTTGTACCATTGGTCTGTCCTTCTCCGTATCCATACCAGGGCGAGGAGTGGATTGTGGTTGGCGTCTTCGCAACTGCTGCTGCTGCTGTTGCTGAAAAGCCAGATTTTGGGGATGAACAATTTGCTGCATCTGTGGATGTATTTGTCTAGGCATCTGTAGGTCAAAAATTGAAATGGCATCAGCATACTAATAATGCCAAACTATGTTGTCAACTTAGGAGAAAAAGAATAATAATAACACCACATCATGCAAATGTCAACATTGAAAATCTACTGATACAATGAAACTCTAAAAACTGAAGGAGATTTTTCTGAAATCTAGAATCCACACCGCTGAACTTAGTCTACACAAAAAGCTTGTTCTTAGAAAATACTGAAGGGACCGCAGGTGCAAAAATGTTTAGAAACATCATTTCTTTCAATGATCTCCGGGTAAGGAAAAAAAGAGCTTGTGGTTTGTCAAAAGGTTAGACACCATAACTTGATATAGACACAAAGATAACTGGAAATTAGCATCAGCTAGCTGAATTTTGCAATTCCATGAACAAACCAGCAAATTATACAAGGAACCGAAGCAATACACAGGTAAAATTCAGAGAAATCGAAAGTAGATGCACATACTTGCTGGGGTAGTAGGATGGAACTATGGTGCTGTGACTGCAACTGTGGCTGGATTCCCTGAAGCTGCTGCTGAGTTTGTTGTACAAAATTCCTGGAGCCATCCTTTACATGCTCCGCCAATGGCCCCAAATTACTAGTGAGAAAAGAGAAATATGTTTGGTAAGAATAAATTAGAAAATTGGCGTTACCATTGATATTACTAATGAAAAATACAAGTGCACACAAATTTGAAACAAATTATATCTAAAAGAAGTGAAAGATTAAATTCAAAGCCAAACCAATGTCCGTATATTTTGACTCTGTCAGACTTGTATATATACTAGAACTAGATCATTTGTCAAATTATGCCAAATGGCATAACACAGATTTTTTGGACATTGATTTTCCCTGAACCTATTTTAACATTATCAGCTATTCAATTAAATATCAAACCATTTAAAACCATTTGATTGGTCTAATCAAGGCCTCAAAAGACTATGCAATCATTTATGGCCAGAAGATCAGCCAAGCTTAAAACATTTCACTTTTTTGCAATTAATTTAGATTAATTGGATATAAGTTGCTGTAAAGGTGGGAGATATAAAGGTACACACGGACGGGAGTACTTGTAGACAGGGCATGAAATTGCCCTCTTGCCAAATTAGTTGGTTTAGGAACCGCTAATCAATAAGCAAGGCAATGCGAGTAATTAGATGTGTGTGTGTGTGTGTGCGTGTGAGAGAGAGAGAGAGAGAGAGAGAGAGAGTTCTTGAAAGCCCTAATATATGCAACTGAAAAAAAAAAAAAAAAAAATCAAAATAGCACTTTGATTCTAATTATGTGTCTGATTTCAATTTTGTTCTTCAACTATCAATTGTTTCAACCTCCTAAATTTTTTTAAAATGGTTCAATATTATCCTTACATTGTCTCGCAATCATTCTGCAAATGGATGTTATTAATACAGAAGATATTTTATACATATATCGTAGAATATTGATGAGGTACATTTTGTGACTATTTAATATCATGAAACTCTGCAATTCCATGAATATTCTACACAAAAGTTTCATGATATTAAAAAGTAAAAGAGAAGTCACAAAATTAACAACTAGAACATTTTTCAAAATGAAGCCAAAACATGCTTATCCAAGACATAATTCAAGACCAGCAGACCATGCAACTATAAGTTTGATCATATACACATGTAGGAATAGGCAGACACAAACACAGAAAACTAATATACAACTTATTGTGCTCATCTCTCTGCAATTGAAAGTGAACAAAACCAACATGAAAGTAAAATAACAATTATATTATGATAGCACAAAGTAAAGGAGATATCAAACTTACCCATATCCCAATGTTTTAAGGAACATCTTAATTAATTCAGTAGCTGAACACTGCTTTCTGTAACTATCAGAAAGAACTTTCAATATTCGGCCTAATTTACATACATGACAGCTCAGCAACTGAGAGAAGACTTCCACTGGAACTTCCGTGGCACCATCAAACCCCACACTTG
Organism: Corylus avellana; assembly: GCF_901000735.1. Taxonomy (NCBI): domain Eukaryota; kingdom Viridiplantae; phylum Streptophyta; class Magnoliopsida; order Fagales; family Betulaceae; genus Corylus; species Corylus avellana. The sequence goes on along the minus strand of NC_081542.1, from coordinate 2,682,747 downwards.
TCAACATTCGTGCTATTACCTTTCGAGACATCTGTGACGCTTGCTCTGGACCAATACGTTTCCTGTTCCCTTCAGACCCAACTCTTCCACGAGATAAGCTTCCTCCGTGTTCCGTGCTAAGGTACTCAGGCCTGATACCCAGCCTCTCAATCATCACAGGGCTCCTGGTGATAACTTGAGGCAAGGTATCAAGAACTCCATAAAACTCCACTTTCTGGTTTTCATCCACTCTATCTATTGGGGAGAGTGCACTATCAGGCACACAGTTCAATGTAAACATTGTCTCTGGGAAAAAAGGTATATCATCTTCAATAAAATTACTGCCATTTAAAGCAGAATTTGGATACATGTTTGGTGCATTTTCCACCATGGAATTTCCATAGCTCATGTAGTGATCCTCCTTAATAGCCATGCGCCTTTTCTTATGCTTCTCAACAAGTCTGAGATAAGCAGACATCTCTTCAGGTGTACGTTTTTCTGGTTCATGGTCCCCAGATGACAACCTATAGGGTTTGCTAGCTCTATACTTCTCAATAAACTGATTATACCATGTTTCAGGCAGTTCTTCATTCCTGAATCTCTGTGGTATGTTATCAATCTCAGATTCACCATATCTTGATCCGATGCTAAAAGCTGCCCTTGATTGAATCTGCACAATTGAGTCCATATGTTGGCTAACCCAATGAAAATTGTTCCAAAAAAGGGTACAGTACCATCTATAATCAAATGCCCTTGTGCCATGGAAGATACAAAAGATATGATAAGTTGATGGCAGAAGCACAATATCATATGACTTATTATTACTGTCTATGATTCAAGCCCAGCTCAAAGTTGTCTTAAAATAAACACAATGGCACCAACATGGGGTGAAGCTTAGGAACATGCATACTCGAGGTGACTTGGCTCGATTAAACCTTTTGTGATGAAAAACACAAAAACATTGGTATGTAATCTCCTCTAAATGAAAGGAAGTCAATAGTTGTTTTTACCCCAAGAGAGGAAAAGAAAAAATTTGAACTAGTGACTTCCGCTTCATAGAGCGCAGTTCCTCAACTGATTGAGCTACCCTTGGGGTCCAATAAAGGAGGTTGATAGTAGAAAAATGAAACCATACAACATCAGGTTTTATATATATATTATCCCATTATGGGAAGGAAATATATGGTTGTTGTGTGCTTTGTACTGTTTCATAAAGTTGTTTGACAATACCTTAAGAAAATAGCAAAGATAGTGACATGGCATATGAAAATCAATTTAGCCTCATATTAAGGTGGACCGTAAAAATTACATTTTTGTTTAAGTTACAGTTTGAAAGGTCTGAAAAGATGAAAAACCCTTCAAATGGTCTTTAACAACTTGGACAAGGAATGCAATTGACCCTAAACGCATAATCTATTGGAGTTTAGAAGAGGATGGAGTTTATGAATAGTACGTAGACATGTAAGACAAAGGCATGGCAACTATAAGAACAAGGCATTTTCTTTTCATGTGAATAAGAAATTTTTAGAAGACACCAAGGGAGCTTGACCCAAGTAGACACAAAACATCCAACACCATACCCAAGAAGCAGAGAAAAATCTGAAAATATATAGAACCTTGAAAAACAAGAAAAGGAAAATGAGGAATAGGGTCAGCCCTTTCATCCAACAACATGAAGTGAGCAAAAAAAATATCCTTCAATTCGAGCAAAGCTTCATGCCCCTCAACTCAAAATCAAAATTGATGCCTGGCCTTATTGATGGTGCTATTGTTGAGCTATTGATGGTGCTGGTCTCCATCAATAGCTCAAATCACCTCAAATCAAACAAACACCTCAAATCAAAATTGATGGTGCTGGTCTCCATGCTAGGCACTTTCAACAACTACCAAAATCCCTGTGCCAACAAGCAAATGTCTCCAAGACTGGGTGTGGCAGACTGAAGACACCCAATCAAAGAGAGCAAAAAACATTACAACTCCCTAAGAGAATAGTAAAATGTAAATGCAAAAGAATGTTATCTACAACCTACAATTTACACATACAACACCAATTCACATCAACTTGACAATAATTAAATGATATGCCCTAATTTGTGTAATCAAGTCAAATGCACAAATAGGTCCTCAGTTATGCTCCAGACAAGCAATATGGTTTCCTTCATAAAACTAATCAGGTCAAATGCTGGATCAGGATTGTAACGGTAAGCTCCATAATGAGAAATTTATATGATAAGCAAATTACATTATATGTAACATTTCAGAGTTGGGCTATATCAATAAAATGGATTCTTTGGAGGTTTTATAACCCTTAAAAGAGAAGCTAAGAGACCAAGTATGCTTTACAGTACAGTAAATATCCAACTTGAAGAAAGCGAATTTCTCATAAAATGAAGAGGCTATAGCTGCACAATTGTTGACTTGAGATAAACGAGCAAAAAGACAAGAAGTGGCATGCAAACAATGGGGTTAGAGGTAGCCCAAAGTGACAAAATATAATAGGAAAAACGACTAAAGGAAGCTCAAAAACGATGTGAACTGGGGAAGGGCTGAGCTTGATTCCTACTAAGGGAAGAATACAGCTCTACCCATAGTAGAATAGCGAACCAAATTTCACGTAGTCGCCCTAAATTTCGTTAGGAACTTAGAAAGTTTCAGCGAACCAAATGCAACAAAGCAATTCGAAATAAATGGAATTGTGGAAGGGAACCTTGGACGACGCCGGATTGGACGAAACACCACCTTCCCGCTGTTGAGCCCCATCTTGCGCTGTGTTCTCCAGCGTGAAGTAGACGTCGTCCCCGTGCAATCGCAAATCTGCAACCATAGCGTCAATCACAAACCAAAGTATCCAAGAAAACAAAAAACGCTAAAAATCCGATTAGACTCACAAGTCGAATTGAGCTTCGAAACGGCAAGAGAAGAAGACGCGAGCGACGAAGAAGAGGAAGGATTGGAGCGGAGGAAGAGGGAGACGCAGGCCTTGTCGAAGAGGAGCGCTCGAGCGCGGAGTTGAAGCTGGATCTGAGCCCTAGATTTGGACTCGTCGGCTCGCATGAAGGCCTCCCACGAGGAAGGCGATGCCAGGTAGTGGACGAAGTTGGCGTGGTTTGACTCGCCCAGCCACTGGCTCCACACCCCGCAGCTCTCTAGCTTTCTGGCCAGCTCGAAGCCGCGACTCTCGTCGCCCAATAGAGCCATCGTTTTGGGAAGGAATTGAGCACTAACTACGGAAGGACTCGCTCTCTCAGAGAACTCGAATATTGAACGGGTTTTGCCGTTTTGGTAATTAACTCGAGAGAACGAGGAAAACTAAAGCAGAGCATTCCCAATAGCTAAACGTTACTTTTATTTAAAATAACTCCTCAAATGTTTAAAAAATTTTCTATATTGAATTAGCCAAAAAAAAAAATATATAAAATAGATATTTAATTAGAAGAGCTAAAAAAAAACTAAATGTAACAGCATTTTTCAAATGAGCTATTTTATTTTTCATTGTTTTTCTTACCTATTTTTTCTTTTTCTCAAATCTTTTCCTACTTTTTCTCTACATGTTCTCTTTTTCCCAAAATTTTTCTCATTTTTCCTCTCACATGTTCTCTTTTTCCCAAAACTTTTATTACTTTTAATAATATTTTAATAGAATAAATAAAAATATAGCTAATCGGATGTAGAGACATTTAAAAATGGCTTAGCTAACCTAGATAAAAGTGAGTTTTAAGAAGTCATTTACATAAAAATATGGCTCCTCTATTGAAAATGCTCAAGGTATTCTTTAAGTTACGTCAGCAATTAAAAACTTCACATTTGCCCATAGAAGTCAACGTCACAAAATTCCCACTTCATTATTATTATTATTATTATTATTATTATTTAGAGAAAAGAGAAATGCCAAAATTTAATAAAATTCTCATATTTTGCTCATCAAAATTTTAAGTGACAAAGTGTGCATGGCCTAAATTGATGGCAAATGACACTTTGCCACCTAGAATTTTGATGGACAAAATGTGGAGATTTTATTAGATTCTAACATTAGAAAAAAAAAAAAAAAAAAAGAAAAAAAAAAGGGGATGATGTAGCATCTTACCACATTAACTTATATGAACAAAATATAAAATTTTTATTAGATTTTAGTCTATCTCAAATTCATGTGACATTCCACGTGAAGCTGGAGTGCCACCTAAATTTTTTTGAAGGTCAAAATAATAGTAACAATTAAGAGGTGACCATACAACTTACAGTCACTCTCAAACAGTGTCATGCTCATGGATGGTCAATCATCCCCCTGAGGAGAAGAAGGGGTGATTGAACACCACCACCAAACTTTTGGTAGCGGTTGCAACCAAATTTGATGATCACAATTACTCTCGTATGGTAGTCGGAGGTGACGCTAATCCAAAGAAAGAGAGAGGATTTGTGCAAAACAAACAATTATTGGCCAATGCTGTAGTGCCACATTGCACTATCACATTATCCACTGCTTTTGCCTATTTCTTCCACTATTTTTACACGGATATGTAGTTTTAGGGCTCATCCTGCACAATATTGTTGTATATGCCACATAGAAGATTAGGATATCCTGAGAGATTAATATAATCCAATCTAATTGTAGGAAGAGAATAGGTTAGGCCTTTTATTTACCATGCATTATCATTTAAAATTGTTTGCTTCTAAACATAAGAACTATGGGCAGAGTTTTCCTTCAACCCCGTCAATAATTGGCATGTATCTCTTTGTATGTGAAAAACACACGTTTTTAAAATAGTATGTGGTTCTCATATGCTTTTCTAATAAAATTTCTTTCAAATTTTTCATTGCAATTTAAAAAAATATGTGATTGTCACATGTAAAAGAACATATGTATTTTTTATAGATTGGGTTTGTAATTTGGCGGAAATCTTTGTCAATTCCACTACGTTCAATGTATTACTTTGGTTTTCAATAAGGAATTGGTACAAATTAAGTCATTTGCACCTTTCATCAAGATGGAATAACAAATTTAGTGTTGTGGAAACACCAAATCTATCAATTATCTACAATTTTTTTTTTTTTTTTAAAAAAAAAACGAAATAAAGAACAAATCAAAATATAAAGATAAATCTTAAATAAATAAAAAAATAAAGATAAAAATTTAGTATTTTCACAACACTCTTTTTTGTTGTTTCATGTTAACGTGTTATTATCTTAATAAAAGATATAAAAGACTTAGTTTTGTGCCAATTCCATTTAAAAATTATTCTCAATAATATTCAATCGAATACTAGAAAGGCTCATATGAGATCGGAAAAAAAAAAATCAATTTTTAATTAAAACCAAAAAAAAAAAAAAAATCATTTTTAATTGCATCATTGTGTTGTGTCTAACTGGCTATGCAAAACAGCTCTTTGCTTTGGCAAAATAGTTTATTGACAATGCACGCGCCAGGTAGGGGTCGAACCTACGACTTTCTGCTTAGGAAACAGACGCTCTATCCACTGAGCTACAGGCGCTTTTTATGTTTAATTATGCGTACTCTAAAATTAAATAATATATAAACTGCCTGCATGCTTCATCCTTTTTTTTTTTTTTTTTTTTAAAGTGGTTTTTCAGCCTTTTTAAAATGAATGATAAATTCGAGACAGCCTGCCAGGAGGTGGGTCCCCCCTCCTATTGAGAAGCCACCAATTTCCTCGAATCAGAGGAGAGTCGGTCCTGCGGATTATACAAACACTTTTTTCTTGTTATTCATATATAGCTTTGGTATTAAATATTTAAATTGCCAGTCGTGTCTTTAATTGTTGATACGATATTTAAATTACCAATATTCATCCTTTTACACCCGACCCAACAGGGTCCATTCGGGTCGAACAACTGGGCCTAAAATCAGAAGGCAAAGAATCCTCTAATACAGCCACCAGATATAGCACAATTTGATACCCAATTACGATTGTATGAGGCAAAGAATTTGGTCTCATTATCTTGCCAAGCTAAGAGCCATACCGTACTATCGGGTGGTACATGACAAGGGTCGTATCTCACAGAGAACACTAACCGAATGTCATGCTTGACCAAGGGCCTACCCTATCCTGAACAACATGCATGAGAAAGAGACACTCCATCTCTATGTGTGCAACGACAATAAACCATTTCAGGTACATTATTTTTAAACACCCACAGTTGTTACATGTATTTTTCTTATCGACTTAAGCATCGAAGGCTTAAGTTATCTACTTTCCTCTTTCATTTTATTGATTTTTTTTTTCCTGAAATCTTGTTAAATCTTGTTTAGAGTTAGTTTGACCTCTTGAACATTACAATTTACACAATTCCATCAAAATTAATAGACATGTTCTTTTGTTACATTAATATTTGTGAGATCGAGCAGGTGGAAAGTAATTGTCCTTTCAAGTTTTTCAATGGTAACCATTGGGAGAGCTCCTGTTGGAGAACTACATGACCTGATGACCAGGCAGCTATGAGCTTGAATGGCATCCAATGAGTTAGTAAAAATATATGGAAGACACAAGCTTATACAAGTGAGCTAAGATTATATAATTTAGCTATGATGGACGGGGTGACAATTTGTGTTGATATACGATTATATACAGTTCAGATCCTTCAACCGTAATTTGCTAATTTCGTATTGAATTCAAATCAAATTTGCAAATCGTGCAAAAAATAGTCAGTTTGATGGAGCTTGATGCCTGCCATAGACAAAAGATCTCTAAAAGATGCACTCCACTAATCCTACTTGGATACTATGTTTGAAACTTAATCAAGTAACTAGTAGTAAAAACCTTCCAACTAGTACATGAACTCCCACCAAAAATTACTCATAACCAATGTAAGTAAGACTCTCCCACAAATAGCCATCATTTTATGTATTACGAAAGAGTATTATTAGAGGTATTATAATTTTATTATAAGTTCTTTACAAATTGATGTAATTTATTGATGTGAGAGGGTTAACTAACCTTTGAATTGGCCATTACTCATTATAAAATGGGAAAGCAGCCCAAAGAAGTGAAGAACCACTCTCTCTGCAGATAGAATTTGATTCAGTCAGGCCTTATCCGAAGCACTTAACCCAAATGTGGCTTTTATGTTTTTGTACACTTTGGTGGGGGCTGACAAACAGTCCAAAAACACTAAATATTTTGTACAAATGCATGATCTCACATGTATGCTAAATGTTAGCGACCCATTTTTTGGTTGTTTATTATTAGGTTGGAGCAACTGATCCATCTTTTGGGGCATACCTTAACCACCCCCAACAGTGCCATCATCCCCACGTATCTTTCCCCATTTCAGTCTCTCTTCTCGGTTGGTGTCCTACTATACTATACATCAATTTGGAGGAGGACAAAAGTTTTTTTTTTTTTTTTTCATTTTATATTAAAAAAAACTATTCAAAATAAAAAACACCCAAAAACTTTTTTCACGGTTAAAAGATACCCTAAAAAAACAAATTAAAAAACAAAGAGATTCTCATAAATGTTTTAAATTATTTTTTAGTTAAAAGGTCCACTCTTTTGGTTCCCTTTAACAATACAATGAGGCCCATCGAAATCTGCAATTGTGATACCTTTTTTGTTGGTATTATTAAAAAAAAAGGTGGAAGAGAATTCAGTTAAACGCACTTCCCTAACTGAAGTGACCTTTGGAGACTCGGTGAGGTTGGTGGGCTTTGTGTTCTCGGATTATATGCATTGGAAATGTTTGAAGTCATCTACATAACGGGTTTAGTTCACCCACTTCATTGATAACTCTTCTCCACTTTCCATTTTATACCACTTTCTTGATTGCGATGGCCCAAATCATCATAACTAATTCAATGTCAAAGGGAACCCAACTCTAATTACAAATTCGGTCGGTCTCTCGCTCTTTCCGTCAACTGACGTGTCAATTTACGTAAAATCTGTTATATTACGTGTGAAACTTATCACGTTTTAAAACTGACGACCACGTCAATTGTAGTATTTCAAGGTTTTTTTTTTTTTTTTGTTTTTTTCGATCGAAATGTTTGGTTAATCGAGTGATAAGTGTGCCAAAATATTAGGTTGTTGGGGAAATTTATCTTTGTCCTTCCTTTAACATTTGATAATTAATTTTATATTTGAAGTCAAATGGAAGAAATAAGCTTGGCACAGTCGATTCATTTAACATATGCCTTTTTATTGCAGAGATAGGCCACATGCGTTTTAGTTGAGTAGTGGGTAAAATTCCTACTGTTCGAGGTCTTTAAAAAATAATAAATAAATAAAAACTGTATAATTTAAGTGAAGATAAAATGTCATTTCTTTAATGTAGAATTTAAGCATTTGTTGAACTTTTCTTCCAAAGATCAAGTGTGTAGTTATTAATAGATGATTTAGGGTTTGTTTGGGAGTGCGTTTTTAAAAAAATAATCTGCATTTTTAAATAAAATTGCAATTTTAGAGTATTTGGAATTGCGATTTTAAAAACGCAAGTTTTAAAATTGTGAAAAAATTCGCGATTTCTATAAGCTGATTAGGGAGTGCTTATTTAAAAAAGTGCAAATTTAAACCAAAATTACGATTTCAATTAAAACAATATTTGGAGCAATATTTACTTATTTGGCCATGAAACCGTAATTATATGCTAACGTTATTAAAACACTCAATTGATAAAATTAAAAAAAAAAAAAAAAAAAAAAAAGTACTTACATGTTTTACCAAGCGTCTATGCGATTTTAAAAAGTAGTGATTTTAAAAACACAATTTTTAAAATGAGACTTATTGAAATCGCTCTCCTAAGCAGGCTCTTAGTATTCTAAACTCCTTTTGTTATAATATTAATTTAAATTATTAAATTTATTATTTTTTATCGGCTTAAACTTTTGAAATAAATGATGATTTAATATATATTATAGTCCAAAGTTTATGTGATTTTAATTAAATATTCTACTTATTAGGAATCATTTGTTAAAAATGAATACTATTAGAATATTTATTTAAATGATTAAGTCTTACTATTCTATCAACTTATTTTTTTGTTGTTGAATAAATGGTAGTTAAACATTATCCTCTTGTGTGAAAGCAGTTAATTAAACTGATTAGCATTCAAAGAATCAATATACATCATGATATTTTTGTTTAGAACAAGTCATCATCTGAAACCACGTTTGACCAAAAATTATTTGAATTCCAATGAAATATTGGAGCAGAGTTGAGATTTTCAGCAGCTTGAGGTCTTCTCAGCGTTTGCCAAAGTTTGACATAGCCAATTTTTTTTTTTTTTTTTAATTGAAAAAGAGAGATATTAAAGGAAAATCCAAATTTAAAGTATTAGCACTAAATTTGAGGTATTAACACCAAATTTGAGGTATTAGCACCAAATTTAGGATGATCGAATCCCTTTTGGGTGATATAATCCCTAAATGGTTAACCTTTCACTCCTAGATTTTAATTTTGAATCCAAAAACAAGTTTTGAGGTATTAAAAATTAAATATTAACTTATAAAAATTTAATTAACAAAAAAAAATTACAAAATTACAAATTTTTTTTTATTATTATTATTTAATATATGTCCTACGCTAAGCTGCCTTTTGGCAACCACATAGCAGGACTCATTGGGGCATGTACAAGGATAAATATCTGAAAAGTCATGCTTTTAGAGATCTCATAATCTCATTTGTTCAAGTAAATGTTCAGACAATTCAAACAAGTGATGGCTCGAACTGTCTAAGCATGTGTCAAATCGCGCCACATACTCGGACATAAATTGTCTTATTACATTGCATTAAGACAACTTATTACACCCTATCAGAATCCAAAAGAAGGATAATAATGGTGTTGTTAGGCAACACGTCATCCTCAGAGCTTGCTTATAGTTTTCGTCTTCAAAGGCCCCGAAACTTGGCTAGACATAAAGCTTTCTTAAAGAAGAAGACAGTTTTATTAGTGGTAATATGCGATGCCTCCTTGTCTCATGTCCATCATTCATTAGAGGACCTCATATATGCAAGTGGTGCTTTCTTCTAGCATGCGCTCATTATTCAGCATGATCATATATTATTCTTTAATTTTGTTAAAATTAAAAAAATAATAATAATAATGATAAAAAATAAAAAATAAAAAATAAAAAAGGAAAAACAGAAGGAAAAAGACAAATTGGAGTTTGGTAAACACAAAGGGTGAAGGAAAATAGTAAAAATAACGTTTTATTGGTAATAGTCCCTTAATCATAACCTACATTTTAAAACTGGTAAATCAAACTAATACTCAACATAGAAACCTCTAAATTCAAATGGCAGAATTCGCCCGAAAATCTATGAAGAAATTCGTCCCATCATCCAAATGTTGAAGAAACATCCAATACACTTTTTGGAAATGAACCCACTTGTGGTACGGACATGGGTGTTCCCTATGTCCATCGAAAAACAAAAACACAAATACAAAATTAAAAAATAAAATAAAAAAGATTTTGGATCACATAAAAAAGATCTTCCTTCTCAATCCCGAAAATGCCCTTGAAAACTTCAAAATATTACATTCATTTATTTTCATCGGTCGTTATATTCCCCACCCCTCCTCCCCACTCCTCCCGCGCTTAATGACAACGCTTTTAGCCGTTAGTCGCGGCAAAAATCACGAACGTAAATACCAACGGTCAGGATTGCATCACGAGAAACAATATTTAAAAGAAAAATAAAAAAATAACTGTGGGAAGCAAGCGTACATCTAAATACGGGGAAAGGTGTATAAATATAGCATATATTCCAAGCACCCTCGAACTGGTTTTCGCTTGCTCTAAACCTCCGAGAATAACCACCTCCCAAAGATATACCATTTTTAACGATCTTCTCTCTCTTTCTCTCCATATTGTTCCTCTCTCTGGACTCCCCGAATGTAATGAAGGTTGTTCATTTTTGTTTGTTTCAGTCTTTGATTTTTTGTTTTTGTTTTTTTTTTTCTTATGAGGTTATTTCTTCCAGGATTATAGGTGGTCTGGGTCTTAACGAGGTTGGGAGTTAAGAGTTTCGGGAAATCTGAGAAGATCCAGGACGCCTTAACCATGTCTGTTGAAGGTAAAATATATGTATTAATTCCAATTTTAGTTATGTTTGAACGTGGGGAAGCAAAAGTCTCTGAAACTGAAAGGGTGTTTAATATAACTATTGGGGTTGTTGAAGAGCAACGTTTAGTTTTCGTTCCCTTTGTTTTCTCGGGAACCAAACGAAGAGTCTGGGTTTTCCATTGCTGAAGCTGCTCTTTCGTGTTATGGCATACGCAGAGATAAACAGAGGCGAAACAGAGGAAAACCCAGAAATAGAAACAGAGCAAGAGCCAGAGCCCGAGCCAGAGCCAGAACAAGAACCAAATGTTGCTATAAAAAAGTTGGAACTTTCAGACGACGACGACACGTCCCCAAGAGGCGTTCTGGAAATCCCTGTTCTGGGCACACCGGACTCGGACCACAGCGGGAGCAGCAGCTTCAGCTCGTCGTGTGTCTCTCCGCCGCAAAAACCGACGGTGACTCCTCAACTCCGAGAGAGCCATAGTGGGTCGCACTGGAAGTCAGTGATCGAGGCCTTGAAGAAGAAATCGAGGAGGAGATTCTCGACCATCCCGTCGCTGGGTTCGAGCTACGACGTTTCGAAGAAGAACCTGAAATGGAAGTTGGCTCGGATTCGGTGCGCCGAGGAAGGAATTGATTACGAAGGGGTTTCGATGCCCAAGCCGTCGTGGAGGAACTTTGACTATGCCGAGCTCTCGGCTGCTACTGATAATTTCAGTCCTGGTATGAATATACATTTTCTTTCTTTTCCTATTTTGTGTTTTTCAAAGTATTCTAGAGAGTTTGATTATGGATTGTTCAAAATTCTGAGTTGAAAGTAATATCTGAAGTTTAAACTTTAATTTTACAATTTATGTCCATTTCAATTAAATATATAATACTATTGGCAAGACGTGTCATGTACTTTGAAGTTTCTTAACATAATCAGAATCCTATAGTCAAGTTTGGATCGAATTAGAAATTGTTTATTTGTTTTGATATTACGACAAGCTAACAATTTTAAATAAGAAGGTAGAGTGGATTCAATTTTTAAATCTAAAACTGCATTTTCTGATGCTTATAGACTAATAAAAAAGAAAAATTTAATCCTTGTTTTAGCATATTTGTAGCCAAAAGCTACTTAAACTTTCACCAACCGAATCACGCGGCAGCCGGTCCGTAGTACACAGACTAACTTTGTCTTATTTATAAAATGAGATGTTATTAGGTTGGAAAATTTGGACAACCTAAGAGATGAGGTTATAGGTTATAGGATTAGGATTATTTGTTCCGAACAAATGTGTCCTGCATTTTAGACTAATCTAAGCAAGTAGATTGTGCAACCCTTTTCTTAACATATTTAATAGGCACATAATGTAAAGGGTGATGTTTTTACTTCTTCAAATAAGAAGTAAACCATTGTATTTATTTTGGGCACTACTTAGAAACCTTATATAATGATACTCCTCTCCTAAGGCTAAGGAGAAGGAAATGTAGAGTAATTATAGTCAAAAGCTTGTGGCTTGAGTGTATGAATGTTCACTACTCCGGCGGAATCTATCAACTAACTAGTGTTGACTGAAAATTTGCTACCAGACGCCTAAAACTTTTCTTTGGGAGGCGACTTTTTGACCAAATTTTGATTGGATGGGAAAACAGGAAACGGATTGTGGGACCTGGCTGCTTGACCTGTGTACCTAACCTAGGAAAAACCTAGGCGTGCCGGTGTTTTAGGTTGCCGGTGGGTCCCTGCTCTAGTTGACTACCTTTGGCAGCAAGTTGGAGTAGGTTTGGAGAGTTAAAGTTGCTGATAGTTAAGCATCTCTGCAAAGATCTTGTTTGCTATCCCAAAGAAGTTTTCTCTTGTTTTAGCCACTCATTTTTTCCAAAGATTTTTCCCCAATATTTATTGAATTTGGAAACTAAATATTAAGGTGGTGTTTGGTAAACCCTTTTGTTGTGGGTTTTTTCTTCTTTTTGAACTTTTGAAGGGGTCAACTTTATGCAGTTGCCTGCTGTAGCTTTAAATAATCGATGTTGACGAGCTTTTTGTCAGATTTTGGTCATTGTTTGCAACAGTTTTCTGGCTAATGACTAGTTATAATCAATGGTACTGGACGACAGAAGTAGACCTAGAAGTCGATTGAATAATACTGAGTTTATCAGCAACGTATTAAATTCTAGTTAAATTGTCAATATTTATTTATTGGTTAGTATTTTGGAATATGATTCTAATTTTTGTAACAAAATTTTGATAGAGAACTTGATTGGGAAAGGCGGGCATGCAGAGGTGTACAAAGGATGCTTGTCCGATGGTCAAGTTGTAGCAGTAAAAAGGATAACAAAAAAGGAGAAGAAAGATGAGGATAGAATTAGCGATTTCTTGTCAGAGCTTGGGATTATTGCACACATAAACCACCCCAATGCTGCTCGATTGCTTGGTTTTGGTATTGATGGTGGTCTGCACCTTGTCCTTCAATTCTCCCCGCATGGGAGCCTTTCTTCTCTGCTATTTGGTGCTGTCTCAATCTCTGTTTGATTCTTGATTCTTTTGTTATGTGTTGTTCATTTTGAACTGATGGAAATTTCCCAATTGAACCCACTAAGAACAATGAAATGTACGTTAACCAATGATCATGGATTTATTTTTGGCTGATGAAGAGACATCAACATCAACATCATCATTTCAGGTTCATCTGAGTGTCTGGAGTGGAAGATAAGGTTTAAGGTGGCTGCAGGGGTAGCGGAAGGATTGCAATATCTCCATCACAAGTGCCACAGGCGTATCATTCACAGAGACATCAAAGCCTCTAATATATTACTCACCCAAGATTACGATGCTCAGGTATTTATTTTTGTTGCTCACAGTTTCTGCATTCAAATGGAAACAAGTAGAATTTTCAGACCTCATCTTTAACATGCAGATTTCTGATTTTGGACTCGCAAAGTGGCTGCCGGAAAAATGGGCTCACCACGTTGTCTTCCCTATAGAGGGCACATTCGGGTTAACAATATTGCATCATTTCTCATTTCAATTACTTCAAAAGGGTTAAAAGTGATCATCTGGGCTTACGAATCTTTTTATGGATCTTCAGGTATTTGGCTCCTGAATATTTCATGCATGGAATTGTTGATGAGAAAACCGATGTATTTGCCTTTGGGGTTTTGTTGCTGGAGCTCATAACTGGTCGCCGTGCTGTTGATTCAAGCCGACAAAGCCTTGTCATCTGGGTATTATGCTTTTGCTGATGTTATAATATTGACGAACATATTTGCAGATGATGAGAAATAATCTTCTTTCTTTCTTCTTGGCTATGCATAGGCAAAACCATTACTGGACACGAGTAGTGTTAAGGAACTAGCAGATCCTCGACTAGAACATGCTTACGATCCTGGTGAGATGAGACGTGCCATGTACACGGCTTCAGTGTGCATCCACCATTTACCCGGCATGCGTCCACAAATGAACCGGGTATGATGCTATAATCATATATATATATATGATTACTGATTACTGATGCAAATTGGTGCATTCATTCAGGTTGTGCAGTTACTAAAGGCGGAGGGCGGACCGCTCGAACAGAATCAAAAGTCGTTGTCGACGGCATCGAGATCTCTCCTTTTCAATGCTTGTGACCTGGAAGACTATACTTGCTCGAACTATCTCAATGACCTCAATCGTCACAGGCAACTTGTGATGGAATAATCCTCAACATCTGCCCTAGAGTGTTCCCTTAATTATTGCTTACTTGTCTGTGTGAATGTTGTAAATTGGTATGGCCCTGCAGTTTTATATGTGGGTGAAGCCGGAAGTTTCACCAGCTAGTGTATTTCCTCAGCTGATCTCTCAACATGATGTAGCTTTCTTGTCACTTGTCTGTCCTTAACTTATAGAGCATAGTAGTGAAGAGCGGCGTATTTAAAATCGCCAATCTAATGGAAAACCTCTGCACAACCAACAAAAGACAATTTGTGTATAGGGTACTGTTTGTATTGCAATTTGCAAAGTTGGAAATCCAGTGCCTTGATTGGAAGCAAACTATAACGGATTTGTTCTTGTTTTTGTTTCCCGTATAAGAACACTCAAAAATCACGGTAAAAGGCCAGATGGGCCGAATTCATTTAAGAAAGCTCAAGAAAAATATATGAGTTGGGTTTGAAAAACGAATACCCAAAAAAGCGGCCCAAAGTATGAGTTGGGTTTGAGCATCTCCTTCTTGGTATATGATATGGAATTGGAATTTAATATGCCATAGTATGACAAAGTGTATACCAATTGGAATGCCAAGAAAACACCATATAGTAGAACATAAAAGCTAGCTAACAAAAAGTTTTTCTTTAAAAAATAATTTCTTCAATCCTTTTATTAAATTGACATTTATTCTTAGAGCACATAATTCTTTTATTTTATTTTTTATAATTTATTAATCATAATAAAAATCCATGTTAGTTGGAAGCAGTTTTAACCTAGTATTTAACTTAATCTTCCAAAGTTTACAGTTTTGGGCGTTGGACCAACCGCCATGATAACGTTGTCGTCCTCGAAATGAAAGGTCCAGATCGGTTTACAAAAAAAAAAAACATCCAAAGTCCATGCTGGTTTCCAAACCATTCAGAATCAAATCCTGCCATCCGTCAAATTCTAGAAAGAGAAAGAACTTGAGAGAGAATGGCACCAGAGATTGTGCTCCAATTGGCGCTCCTAACCCTAACCCTAGCAATGTTCATCGCGATCCGCAAGTTCCCCAGAGAAGCCCTGAGCAAGCTCCGAACCAGGCACCGAGCGACTCTCCAATCCAACCGCCACTTCGCCCACGGGTCCACTCTCCTGGCTCAGGCCCGAGGGGCCCACCCGGCCCAGTCCCTGGCCCACGCAAAGTCCGCTCTGTTCGAAGCCCAAAAGGCCCTCTCTCTCTCTCCCAAGGATCCGGGACCACTCGTCCTCAAAGCTCTAGCTCTGGACCTCATGGGGCACAAGAGCTCCGCGCGGAGATCGCTGGACCTAGCACTGTCGTCTCCGCGAGTGAGGTCGCTCGCGGAGAGTGAGCGTGGGGACGCGCTGGTTAAGAGGGCCGAGTTGAAGCTGGCGACGAATCGGAGGCGAAGGGTTGACTCGGCCTTGGAGGACCTGGTGGAGGCGGTGAGGCTGGGAGGAAGTACCAAAGCTACGGCGTTTTGTTTGCTGGGAGAGTGTTACGAGCGTAAGGGGATGAGAGAGGCGGCTAAGGAGGCTTTTGAAGGGGCCTTGAGGGTCGAGCCTGGGTCCGTCGCGGCCCGTCAGGGATTGGATCGCTTGGGCCCATGAACTTTGGGCTTGGTTCGAGTCGACCTTGTCATTCATTTGCTGAAAAGTAAATAATAATCCAAAGGCTAAGCTCTTGTGAGAAACGCTACTTTTACTCCTTTTTTTTTTTTTTTTGGTGTATAGGAACCACGTGTATTTGTGCTAAGAGTATTCTACCGTGTATGATTTTTTTTTATCTTAGTTATTATTTTAAAATTAAATCATCAGTGATTATTTTCTATCAGAATTCATAATCATAATTTAACCAAGACATAAATAGTCAATTATGAGGCATTTTGGCTTTTTTTGTAAAACTATAAACCCTATCAGCAACAAAGGTTTGCATTTTGCTTAACCAAAAACAGAAAGAAAAAAGAAAAAAAAAAAAAAAAAGGATTCAATTCCAAGTATTTTTACAATTACAATCTTTTAAATTCTCTGGTGCCTTACAATTTGATGATATAAAATTAAAAATCAGCATTCATATATGCCCTCGTAAAGAAATAATACTTAAGGGCTAATTTTCATTTGTATGTCATTTCAACAGTATGATAGTTAGCATTACGCTACAGACAAAAAAAATAAAAAAATCTAAATTAGCTTAAAATCTTAGACAAAGTTTTGTTGTAACCTAATATACTAAGGTGATGTGTCCAAAATATATTTTCCTTGTATGAGAAAACTTTGTTCCAAAATGTTTTCGGGAATCGGGTATGGCTCAATTCCGACCTAAAATTTTTAAGAAATAGTTAAATCGGTTTGAAAATTACGCAAACTCCTCATTTTCCTCTCCTTGGTGAATATGTGAGGAAAAAGAAAAAGAAAAAAAAAAAAAAATTCCTTAGTAAAATACTAAAATGGGCCCAAAAACATGCACAAATAAAGCAAATGAAAGAGCAAGGGGGTGATTGAAAATGGGCCAAGTTAGAAGAACACAAAGGACTCCATCATCTCATAGCCCTGTAGTTGAAGTGATGTCCATAGAAAGCCATTGGAGGATGGAGACTTCTCAAGCTTTTCTCTTTTTGGCTCGCTAGCTATAAAGATACACACAGCTACCTCCATGACAGCCATTAGAGGTCTCTAAGCTCAGAAGCATGTAGTCGGATAAAACGACAGCAGATCTAGTACAGGCCAACCAGCTCAAGCATGTCACCCCATAAAGATAAAGTCCACTTCTCTTTTAAAGAGAATTTATATATATATATATATATATATATATATAGAGGGAATTTCTGAAAAGTCCTCCCTGATGGTGATCATATTGATGGCAACTTCCAAAATAGTGCAGAGATTGGGGGGGAAAAAGAAGAAAAGCGACAAAACAAAGACGTCAGGTACGATCTAGTGAGTTCAAGCAGCATAAGATTCTACTCTGACCAACGACCATTCAAGAGGAACAACCGAACAAACGCAAAAATGAATTAGAATATGAAAAGGCATTATCATAATAATACAAGAAAGGAAAATACTTAGAAAATTTTTGCAACTAGTACTGATGCCCTGTTCCAAAAGTATTCCATCTCAGCACTGTAAACCATTGAGGGCCATAAGTTTACTTACAAAATCCAGCTTCCTACAGTAACTAGAACTTTAGCCTTCAGACAAAAAAAAACCTCCTCGCCCCATGTTAAATAGGCGAATCAGAGAGAAACTGTGAGGGGTCAGAGCTTCTGGTAATGTTAGCTGCATTGTCACCATCTATCAGAGAGGTGAAGGGAAAACTATTAAGGTCACATGTCAATAGGGCTGGTGATGGTGAGGCCACAAGAAAAACTCAGCTGCTGCTGCCGGAAATATATGATTAACTGGAGTTGCGGTAGTCGACGACCCCGGGGACTCAGAAGCGCTGCCTCCGATGATGTTGTTAGGTTGAAAGTGCTGCAACAATTGGTGATGATAGAATGCCGTTGCGGCATCAATTGGGATTCCACAAGGAATGGAAGAAATTGGAGGGAGTGGCTGAATGGCAGCAAAATTGATACTGTTGCTGCCGCTGCTGCACTGGGGTTGCTGATGATGAGTGTGGCTTAGAGATGGTTTTTGCTCCGATTCGAGCTTCAACCGCTTGGCTGCCCCACCTATGGGTAGAGAACTCTTGCCAATTGCTTCCACATCATACCTGTTCATCTCAAAATTTGTCACAGCATTTGCACCCCTAAACTTTATGGCTGCAATATCATATGCCTCTGCAGCTTCCTCTTCAGTGGCTGTCACCATTGAACAAAAAACAAAATCTCAGTAATCAAAAGCGGCCTCCAAAGGATTGATCAAATTCAATTCACTAAGACTAGATAGGTCGGTTTTTAAACAAGCAAGATGATCACTTCTATTTGTGGCACAAAGTAGCTGAAGTTAATTAAACTTATATATTTACCAAAAGTTCCAAGATACAAGTCTTTGTTTCCGGCAACTCGGCCTATCCTCGCCTGCCAACGACCCTGCTGATGATGCCTGGAAGATCAAAATAATACACGAAACTCGTTAGCACACATTGAATAAACACATGCAGGAAAGCACAGGAGAAAAGCATATATATGTCCAGACCTTGTTACACCCCTGTATATAGAGGCTCCCCTTGAAAAACCGCTACTTTTCCTATAAGAAAGAGGGTTAAAAAAAAATGAAGAAAAATATTAAGCAACTATACCATTAACCAAAGAAGAGGTTAAACGGACAAAATTAGTAACAGGTGCTAGTATGCTTACCTTCTTAGAGATGCAATGAATTCTTGCTTGCTCACATGTTTCATCTCTTCCACTTCTTTGGCATAATTCGAGACCTAAAAACGAGAAGCGAATGGACCATTTGTTAATGTGTTTTGAAAGACTTTTTTTTGTTTGTGGTTTGAAAAAGTGTTTCGTGAAATAAATATGAAAATAATTTTTTTATTTTAATGAATATTTTGTGCTTGGAGTGTTTGTTTGCAAACAACTGAGTTCTAGACGTGAGTATCTTACAGGGAAGTTGGTGGTTGCAGAGGAACCCCAGTATTTTAGTGCTGCCAAATCATAAGCTCTAGCTGCCTTTTCTTCCTTGTCATATCCACCTGATCGTTTGCATCAGATAATTATAAGTAATAATTAACAAATTAACACTATGGAATTCATTAATCCAGAATTAGATTAAATATATAGAGTTTCAAAAGCCAATGCAGAAAAAGTAAAATGGAAAATCTTACCCAAGTATACTGTGGACCAAAATCAAAGATGAGCCAGCAGCCGCACATGCAAGATCCAAAGTTACATGCAAAATGTATAGAATGTCAACATCAGCTAATAAAATGGTCAAAATGTTCTGCCTGATGATTATTTTACTAGACAAACAACTAATAAAAAAGAACAACGTGATTTGCATGCAATAGCATATGTCTGGAGTTCAATTCCTTTTTCCATTGCAGTTGATTGCCATTATCTCTCCTTCACAAGATATAAATCTGTCTCGTCAATTTAATTAGTTATAAGGGCTTCTCGACCAAACTCTCTGAATCATTTTATGAATTATGAATAGAGGGATTTAGTGGTAAAAGTTGTAGTACCCAAACTTTTTTTATTTTGTTTCATGATTGCCAAAAATGTACCTGCTTTATCCAAACAAAACTAGTTGGGCCTACAAACCAAACTTGATCAAAGCAAAGAATTAGCAACCTTTAGAGAATGAATCTTTAACCCTGCGCATTAAAGACCCACTTTCAATCAATTTCGGCGACGACAGTGGGCACTTTTTTATTTTAAGTTCAAATTTGAAATGGGTGCGGTGGTCAAAGCCAGGCTAGGTGTGGAGGATGAAAGCAAAAGCAAAAGTTAAAAAGCCAACTGGGAAGATATCAGACACATTATTGAAGTCTGCAACACGTCCTGTGCAGGAGGAAGGTGGGGGATGGGGTGGAGGTCGCATCAGCAACCTCGCAGAAGTGAAAGAAACCCGAAGCCAAATGAAGAACCAAATGAGAAAAATGGCGGCACATCCGATCAAATCAATTGAAAGAAAGAAAGAAAGAAAAGAGAAATTTCAGAACAGTGTAGTACAATCTGTGCATGTATACCATCAGTCAATCATATATTAGACAGGTTGGAAAGATGTGTAACTGGAGCTTCACGTCCTCCTCAACCAGTAGTAATTAATACCAGTGCAAATTTCTCACAGATATATATATATATATATATATATATATATATATATGAATAAGAGAGAGACAGAGAGAGACAGAGAGAGAGGGGAGGAGAGGACCTTGACGTCCCTTTCTAGCCTGACCCTCCCTTCTACAGCTGTTGTCCCATAGATGCGCTTCATATCTACCCGTCCACCTGTGTCTGCATCAATGCACAAAAAACAAAAGTCAGAAAATTTTACAAGTCAAATTAGGTACCTTATTTTTCTATTCAAAAAAAAAAAAAATTAGACAATTCAAAGAATCTTCAGGAATGGCAAATGGGGTTTAACCAGATTTTCCTATTTGGTATTTTAATTCAAATTACTGTACATATTTTAGTACTCAAGGAGTGTTTTGTGGCTTTCTGCTCGCTATGAGGGGGTACACAACATCTCCATCAAAAATAATCAAAACCCAATAAGAATCGGTGGCTTTTAACATTTCTCCCAAACCCCACAAAATCAATACCCAAAAAATACAAAATCCAATAATAAAAATACCTGGTGACCCCTCTGTAGATTGAAGTTCGCTGACCAAAAGTATCAGCTATCTTCTTAGTGCTATCAGGCTCAGCCGTGACAATGGCGGCCTTCTCAGAGCTCTGAGTGACCCCAAGAGACAGAGCCCCCTTGGCACAGTTTGAGAACCCCAACTCGCTCCCAGCTGACTCAATCGACTGACCCGCAAACTCCCCACAAGCGAGCTGAGTCCTAGGGACTGACGCCGAGTCATCCACTTCCGAGCCCGAGTTCGTAGAAAAAGCTTGGAACCCGGCGAGTGCTTTGAGATCTTGTTGCTCGTTGAAGTAGGCTGAGCCCTGGTCGTAGATTTGGGTCAGCGACGAGTCCTGAGTCTCCGTTTGGCTGTCGGAGTACCGGACCATCGACGACGAGTCGCCCAGAAAGTCTTCTAGCTTTGGAACCGGATGGTTTTGGCTGTGTGGGTCAATGAAGCTGGTGAGAATAGACGAGTCTGCTAAGCTTGTTTTGGCTTGGTTTTCTTCTCCTTCGGTGCAGAACACTTGGGACTTGGGATTTGTCCAGCCTACACGAAAAATGTAAAAGGAAAACTCAGAATCACGAACTCTGAGTCTACTCAGCCATACCCGTTTGGTTGCTGAGAAAAAAAATAAAGGAATAGGAAAAATGGGTCATAGATTTTTTTTTTTCTTTCGTACTTGTGTTAATCGCTACAGAGAACTGAAAGAATAGTATCCTAAATGTAATCATATTCGAAAGTTCAGTTATGTCAGGAACTGTAGAAGTGAGAACCTTCAAATTTTTGAAAACCGGGAAAAAAGGAAAGAACACAAAACAATGATTCGAAACGGTATTAGTATTACCCACTGTTTCTCTCAAATCTCTCAGCAACCAAACAGAAAAGTTTGGCTGGCGTTAAGCTGACACTGTGAGATTTTTTAGTCGGTTAGTTGCAGATCAGTATGAACAAAACTATCAAAACTCATAACAAGTAGTTTTTCACAAGAACAATTGAAAAAAACACCAAAACATTTCCTTCTTTCTCCCACAGTTTCTCAGCAGCCAAACAGGACCAAAAGGGTGTTATACTGAGAGGACAAAAAAAAAGTTGGTTAATTACCGTTTGCATAGAAGTTATCGATCAAGTAGTGAGGAGAGGCAGTGGAGGAGCTCTCATAGGTGATGTACTGAGACTCGGAGGACCTCAGCATTTCCATCGGAGACAGCGAGAAAGATAACCAATTACTCGCTGGAGCCATTATTTTGCTTCTGCTTTACAAACCTTTTGCTTTCTTTTTCCCTTCCTCTTAAATCTGAACAAAAACAACAACCAAACACAAAACATTTTCACATATAAAACAAATCTTTCCTAGGAAACAAACAAACAAAATAAAACCAACTTTAACCACGAAACCGAAATTACCCCAGCCGTTACAAAAAACTTGCTCATCAAGCTCCAAAACACACTCCAAGCCGAAGTATAGTACGTACGATAATCACGAAGCTGAGTCACTCCAAACCCATTCGACAAGAT
This sequence comes from Corylus avellana, assembly GCF_901000735.1. NCBI lineage: Eukaryota > Viridiplantae > Streptophyta > Magnoliopsida > Fagales > Betulaceae > Corylus > Corylus avellana. The sequence continues at coordinate 2,660,322 of NC_081542.1, read as the reverse complement.
TGATAACCCCAAAAAAGTCCAAGGTAAAATGACTAGGTTGCAGTGAAAATAAAAAAGCTCCTAGCGACACAATGCATGCAAACACAAACCAAAACCCATTCGCCAGAGTTCAAAGTTGCGTCAAAAACTGAAACAACACTCACTTTGCACAGAGAAAGAATCTAGGAGAGCGAAATAGTTTTAAAGAGAACCTGGGCTCTACTTGATGCTGTGAGAGAGAGAGAGAGAGAGAAACTGAAAGAGAGACTAAGAGGGAGAGAGATATATATAAATATAAATATAAGAACAGTAATACATAAAAAAAAAAACTGAGAGAAGTGACTTTTGGCTCTGCGGGAAAGAAAATTTGTCTGAAACAAGGTCGCGGAAGATCCGGGCTAGCGGAAATTAGAGACTTTGTTTAGGAGGGGGGGGGTGCTAGTTGGGCATCTTTGACCTTTTTGCCCTTGCTCTTATTTTATGAGATTTCTAAACACTTGTCCTACATGCAGCTTTCCTGCTTTCGAACTACTGGTGGGTTGATGTCGGTCTCTGGTTGATCCGTAATCAAATTTATGTTTTGGGTTTTTGAAAATCTGACACTTTTTTTTTTTCTTTTTTTTTTTTAATGGCATGCACAAACAGGAACAAAATCCAAAACAAAAAAAATTAATTAAGGATGCAGGGGAGGGAGCACATATAATATTTTTAGTTTCTCTAATAAAGATTTCGCATTTTTAATAAAATAAAAAATAAACTATTTTAAAATAGAGTAATGCTATAAATTATATTTTAAAATATCTTAGTGTTTTTTTTTTTTTTTGGTGTTCGTCTAATTCTATTGGTACGTTGTTACATTTTAAAAAAAATAATATACACGTAGGATTCAAAAAAAAATCATAAAAAACCATAGCATTACTCTTTAAAAATAGAATAATAATATAAAAAAATTAAAAAGTTTACCACAAACAAATTCCAAAAAAAATAAAAAAAAAATCTATTTTCAGAATCGATAACCCAAATAAGATTTTAATCTAGAAATATTTAAAAAATGATGAATAAACATGATATTTTTTTTGTTTCATGATGTGGAGTTAAAAAGGTCTAATCAAATAAATAACCAGTGAAAATTTAGTGAGAGCTGCATTTATTTTTCTGGTGAACCCTAATGATTTATTTAGTTAGGGAGTAACCAACCTTCTTTTATGATTAATTTGACTGCACAAGACCAAAGTCATGGCCTAATTAAGCCACATGCATGCACCCATCCTTTCCAAAACAAGGATTTAAAAGACACTGAAAGAGAAGCCCAGCTGGCCAAGATCTCAATTTAGACGCAGAAGAGGCAAGAAAGGAAGATAAAGAAAAAAAAAAAAGTGTTATATGAATATCAGATTGAAATGGCAAAAGAAATGCTAGGCTCATCATAGAATGGATTAACATGATAATCCATTTATATTCATTTCAGGATGATTTTCTTAAGATTAATCTGAGAAATAATTGAAACTTAATTAATTTCTGCCATAAAAAAAAAAAAAAAAGGAAGCATTTTATTCATAATTTCCTTTTACCTTTTTGTGTTTTTTTGGGCACGTTGCAGTTTCTTTTGATGACTTTAACTTCGGTGGCAGAGAAAATTAACAAAGTGTGAGATGTTACCCACCCCCCTTTGAATTAAAAAGAATAAAGTGCACAGAGGGGGGGACAGAAAAGTTAAATTGTAAAGAATAAAAAAAGAGAGGAAAGGCTAATACACACAGGAAATACTGATTATCCTTCGTTTTAAGTCAAAGCAACAGAGAAATTCCCGGTAATCATGTATATTTCTCTGTGTTAAAACCATTTTTTTAATTTTGTTGCTCCTGAAAAAAGCCAAGAAAAGTTTTGCTCCCATTGCCAATGAGAGGAGGAGTGCGAGACCAGTAACCGGGAAAATGGGCAACAGTAACCCCGATCATCAGGCTTCTTTCTTCGGTGACTATCAAGGACCCCCCGCTTTCAAGGCACCCAAACATGTATATATATATATATATATATGTGCTACCACATCTAGATGGGCAAAACCTATGCAGCATGTTTGATTAATTTCAGAAGTATCCAATGCTATCTTAATGCATGCATGTCCGTTTAGCATTCCTAATTACTGTTTAGAGGACAGAAATTGTATTAAAAATGGGTTGACGTGAGAAAAATATAAAAATGTTTAGTATGAAAAGTGATTTTTTTTAATTAATTATTTTATTTTATTTGAATAACAATAAAAGGTGATTAATTTGATGTAAAAATTAATTAGAATGTTCAAAGTTAAATTTTTTGATAAATAGTGAGGGGCTGTTGCCAAACGGTGCCAAAGGGCCTTCAAGACCACGGTGCATAACCTCTTGATATTTTAAACAAAAGGTCTCATGTTGTCAATTAAAAAATGGGTGGGATCGAGCTCGTAATTTACCAAAAAGAGGCAAGAACGATATATAGTATATAAATAGGGAGGACTATTCAGGAGGTAATTTCTTTAAGTATGCCCGATCTATCAATTTTCTAGTCTTATTTTCTGCATTTTTCTTTATTAACTTAAGTATTGGGGGTTGTTCTGTCGGCACTCCGAACAAGTCTCCTTGATTACTCTTTGTTTCTTTTGCAAATTTCCTTTGTCAGGCATTCGATGGACGTGTGATTACTGTATTAACAATGCCTATTAATATATATTTCTTTTATTATTCTTTTGGTCATGGTAATACATTTGAAGATTAAGCGGAACATGCATGTTTCAGTCTCAGTAATAAATATATATAAGTCGATGATTGCGTTGAAAGTTTATAGATGTGCTAATTTTCGTATACATACTTTACCTAAATGGATAGCTTCCCATCTTGCATGTATTTAGAACTTGAAAATTATATTCTCACAGAATCTCTTATTCTCTATCTTCCATTTTAATCAAAAGTGAAAAAGAACTTTCCCTGTAACATTATTATCTTCATTCTATTAGGAAAAAAAAAAAAAGTTGATGATTGCTAAAATGTTATATAAATAATTAAATGTAATATATATTTTTTGTTGATTTAAGTTTTTGAAATATATAATAATTTAATATAATATCGGGACAGTCACATAGACTCTAATTTTGGAAATAGGAATGGACTAGAGAATATCTAGTTTATTGCTAAAATTTATTCTTAGAAATCCCACAACCACAATAAGACATTTGTCCCACTACAAAAAATAAAATAATATATATATATATATATCAGATTTAAAAAAATAAAAATAAATTAATAAAAAAATAAGGGGTGGCTGACCACCCCATCTTGGCCATAGGGGGTGGCCAGACCACCCCATTTTAGCTGGGGGTGGCTCTTAAGCCACCCCAATGGCTGGCCACGGGTAGCCGGACCATGCCATGGCACTTGGGGTGGCTGGCAAGGGCCAAACGATTTTTTTTTTTCTTTTTTTTTAAAGATCTGAGACCACCCTCAAGGGCCAAATGAATTTTTTTTTTCTGTTTAGATTTAGCTCGGCCACCCCCAAGAGCCATGGCCACCCCCAGCCCCAACTGGGGTGGCCAACTACTCTTTAATTATTATTTTTTATTTATTAATGGACAGATGTCTTATTTATGGCTTCAGAATTTATTTAAAGAGATTCTAACTATTAATTAAATATTATCTGATTCAAAATAGACTAAAGAAGATTTTGCTCCCTAAATTTACAAGTACAAGTACATTTATTCTGTCGTTGTCATTTCGACCAAGTTTAATGGCGTCTATCAAGTCTCACCCGTCCTTAATTATTAAACCTTCGACAATATCTCCCACTTCTACATTTATGAGTAGATCGATTGCTGTCATTGTATACCCCGACCGTAATCTACATATGAATCTAAACAATTCCAACACATTTTAGCTTTTATAGGTATATATATTGATATGGACCGTACTTAATAAATAGATATGTATTGATCAAAATATATGTGTATTTTAAAACTCAAATTCATAAATAAAAAAATAAAAAAATAAAAAATAGACGTGAAATTTTGATTTTGACTGAATGCATGTGTTGCTGATGAATGATCATCCAGGTGTACTTAATTTAGAGAGAGGCGTCAGGGACAACTTCGGAACTGTAGTTTTTATCAACCAGTTGTTTCCATAAAAAGGAGAAATGGATGGGCCAAAATTTCTCATCATGGATCGGCGCTTTTTGTTGGTACCCTGTTAATCAACAGAAAATGGAGACCATCTGACCACTTTTAGGCCCCATTTGGCCGTCTCTCTTTCTGTCTCTGTCCTCCCAAGGAATTTGAGGAATTTTTAGAATAATTCATAGATAAGGGGAGGCAAAGGCAATTTATATATATATATATATATATAAAGAGAGAGAGAGAGAGAGAGAGATGAAGGTTGATCGAAGAGATCATGTATACAAGTAGAGTTGGGTGATTCGTTGGGGGAACGGCGGAAGCTGCAGCCCTACGCAAGCAAATTAAGTAGGTTTTGCATTGATGTTTTGTTTGTGCTCGTCAGTGGGGGTCCAGGCTCAGGCTCCAGCCAGCTGATGATTTTGCATGAGACGTGGCTTCACGTTGCGTTAGTTGATAGGGACACCTGGATTTTCTCAACTCTAGCTCCAGCCGAATTAATGGACTTCCCTTAATTAACGCCCGCGCGCGAACGCTTAACCGAACGCCACTATTGTCTTAATTGTTTGAGAAACGAGTTTCCGTCGACATGCATGAAAATAAAATTATATGATTTATAAATTAGACAAAATACAGTTACCATATTTGGATACTCTCGACTCTTTTTGTTAAGAAAACAAAACCAAAAAAAAAAAAGTATTTAAATTGTCGTGTTTTAGAAGATATATTCGGAATAACGTTAAAACTAAATTATCATATTGTGTGAATGAGAAGATCAGTAGTTAGCAAGAATCATAGGGAAATTATAAATAAATGACTTTTTCCAATGTATTTCTGTTCGTAGGTTGTACAGCTTGGTGAGATATATAAAAATAATTATCCCCTATAAGGAATTCACGTGGACTAGAGTTGCTTTAAGATTTTGTCTTGTTTTCTAAAGTTGAGCTAATCCTTTTAGAGTACTGCATAGAGTATATATGGGATTTGATCAACAGGAGAAAAATCTTCGACTTTGTGCTCATGAAGAAACTACTAGTACAACCTCATGTGCACCACTCCTACAACTCGTGTATATTATTAGATTAATCGGCCTATAAATTATACTTTTATTATTCTATAGCGTTGTCGCGTGGATAAGTATCGATCAATTATTGAATCAGTTCCTATTGAAAAAAAAAAAAAAAAAATCAAGAAAATAAACAGTACGTCAGTCGACTGAAATAAAAGTGTTATATTATCTAAATTGCTATGATATTTTCATTTTTTTTATTAATAATGCTAAAAATTATATTTTTATTTTATTACTATCTAACTCTACTATTATAAAATATTAATTTTTTTCTATAATTAAAAATGAAATAAATGCTTAATTTATAGCATTATTTATCTCGTTCTTCTCCCCTAAGGTATTCTAATTAATCCTTGGCAGTTGGCAGACCAAGTTGCACCTTTGCTGACTTACTCGTGCATCCTTTTGAAACGGCATGTGACATCACACGTGCTGCATCCAGACAAAGGGAATGTGTACAGTGTACTCCTATATATATATATATATATATATATATATATAAAAGAAGTTTATATGCTTACGGTACACGTCTCTATAGTTTATCTGTTTATGTACAGATTCATAAACGTTTACAAGTTGCATCCTCCATTCCTCCTTCTCAAGTATTATGAATATTGGAGCCACCTTAACAACACGTGGCAATCTACAACAATACCATCCATTACAGAAGAACTCATCACCCGCATATCCTACTCATTGCCATCATCTACGACCTAGCTACCATATCTTCTTTAATTAGTTTGGATGATTTTAAATAGGGACACCCCATTTTACGTGGTCTATATTTTATTGTTTCATCCCAAACTCTTTTGCCAAATGATTTTACACGGAAATTTTATCAATATAAGGCAATAGCCACGTGTTTACATGGGCCAAAGAATCACGACAATCTGATAACCAAGTCCGATGCGCATGATAGCGTACAATTTCGGTCAGATCCACTACACCGGGATTCTTAGTATTTAGTTTGTTAAATCACCATTTTTTTCATAAGCTTAAGTTGATAGGAAGATGTAAATTTAATACCTTAATCATGACTTTAATACTGCCCCTCACGTGTGGGTTCAAACTACCTTTTAATATGTGAAGGCCAACACGTGAAATATTTAATTTAAATGGGCGTGAATTGACGGAGCCAAGGTTCGATTCCAGGACCTTTGACTCTGATACCATGTTACTTTAACATAGTTATCAAGAATTTTAGACCCATTACCAATTAAAAGATAGGAAGCAATCGTCTATAGTCTTGGGGCCCATCACCAAAGTCAACCACGATTGAGGCACGATCATCAGTGATCACTACTCTTGGAAGCCCACTATCAAAGTTGGTGATGCATCGTGACTTTAATGGGCTACAGCGAATAACAACATTAAGCAGCGGATATGTATTTCTAGATCTAGATTCTATCAATGATCTAAGCAAATCTTCTTGAAAACACTAGATACTCTCTAGGTTTTGATGGAAACAAAGATGGAACTCAACTCTGTGTAGTTCTTATTAAACAAACTCAATAATAATCCAAATCTACCTTTCTGAAAGTTATAAGCATGTATTTACAGCCCCACAACTCCTAAACCTAATAAAGCTATGAATTATAGTCCTTATTGAAATTCTACGAGGCTTGTTCGGATGGGACATACCCATGTTCGGATAGGCACTTAAAACATGCATAAATAACATAGAGGTGTCCAGACGGCTAGCCACCTTGTCCAGACGCAAGTTCCAAAAACTCCTTAATCAATGGGGTGTCCGGACATGACTTCTAGAAAACTTTCCTTTAGGTCCCTTGATCTACATCATTCTCCCCATCATTCTCCCTAGGTTGGAGAGAATTCGTCATCGATTTCGGCCGGTTCTTTCCACAGACTTTCGAATGCCCTGTCAGTTTATTTCATTTGCCCTTCCTCAAGATTAAGATAAGGCAACACCCCACAATATACGTGATGGCCCTAATTATCAGCAAACTACGACGATTATGTTGAAGGCCTCGCACCTCACCTTGCCGTGAAGATTTGTCATGCTTTTCTCGTGCCTTGTCCTTCCAACATGTCATGAGAATTCCTAAAGTACTCACAAAGACCCCTTCACTCTTTGATAGAAAAGTCTTATCCGCCCCATAGATCTCATCACAACTTTGGTTAAAAGTCTTTGACAAGATAGCATCTACTCCAAGGAAATCAACTTCCAAATTAAAGACTTCTCTTTTAGGGCTTTCATCGAGCACTTGATGTATAGAACTCACATCTACGTCCGGATAGGTGTCATAGATTGGTGGAGATGCCCAATTTACCAAGCAATCTTCCTAAATAAATCCATCTTCCTCCTCCACAACCGATTGACTCCTAATCTCCACTGTCTCTCTAGGCACCTTCTTAAAATTTCGGTATATTGAGTTTGAACCCGTTCACCCACCGATTTGTAGGAGCTTGAGCATGGTGCTGACATCCGTGCATTCGGTGCTCCGCAAAAGGGTTTCTGGATTTATTCCCATTGTGACCACCCATGTTGGATAATCGGGTAGTGAGGGCTTCGATATGATCCCTCATAGCCTCGAATTGCTCCTCCATGTGTTGCCAACGCTTAGCGATAAATTTACCTTCCGCCTCAACATACCGCGGTCTTGGTTGGTGACGACAACCGTTCGGCCCACCACCCATGTGCCGCAAACGAATCGCAGGTTGCTTGTTATGTGCTACTTTCGTGCGCACGTGCACTTCATTTATATCTGTTAGATGGTCACCCCTCCTTATTAATGGAAAGTAACTTGAGCTCTGATACCAACTGATGCAGCGTGACTTAGTGACTTGTAGCAAATCATAACATAAGCAACAAATATGTATTTCTAGATCTAGATTCTATTAATGATCTAAGAAAATCTTCTCTAGAACACCAGATACTCTCTAAATTTTGAAGGAAACAAAGAAAAAACTCAACTCCTAAACCTAATAAAACTACGAATTAGAGTCCTTATTGAAATTATACGAGGCCTATCCGGATGGGACATCCCCATGTTCGGACAAGCACTTAAAACGTGCATAAATAATATAGAGGTGTTCGAACGGCTAGCCGCAGTGTCCGGACGTGAGTTCTAGAATCTCCTTAATCGATGGCGTGTCCGAACAAGCTGGACTCGTGTCCGGACATGACTTCCAGAAACCTCCATTTAGGTCCCTTGATCTACATCAGTTGGCCACGATCACTTCACAATATGGTAATGCCAAAGCCCAAGAATTAAGGGATAATAACCAGTGCCAACTGTCACGTCCTATTTCTACATAAGGGGGTCTACTCTTTTGTACATTATATTACAGAAAATTTACTAACTTAGGCATCAAGGTTATCTCCCGACGGTACAGTCGACAAGCTATTTGTTTAAATTTTGTTAATTGTTTTTGCAGATATTCAGTGTTCTAACAAAATTCATGTCTCTTTGAGTCGTCTAAGACAAGTGATCAGTATAATGCTCTCTGTATTATTTGCTAGTCAAGGTTCCAATCCTTGAAATTAAGTGTGCGACAATCAAGTGTTTGAAAGCGTTAGAACACATATTGGGGTTTATTAATTAGATTTTTGTTTTCTTGTTATAAATTCAGAAAGAAGAAGAAATACATATATTTTGGATTATTGATATTAGCAGTTTTTTTTAATATATAAGTGAGATTGCATTAAAATAAAAATAAAAATATAGGAGGAGGGGGTAGGCACCCTACCGAACTGTCCTACGTTGACCTCAGTATGAACATTAATGTGCTCAAATAAAACTAAAATACTGAAAATATGTTTCACACCAGGGCTACCTACAGCTTAGCTTGCAGAGCTAATGTCCTTACAAAATTTTAAAAAAATTCTCAAAATTATTAGTCTTTATGAATAAAATTTTGTCTTTATCTCCTTAAAAGGTTTTTGTTTTAAGTTTAGTTTCTTTGGGCATAAAATAATTTTTGAAAAAACAATTTTCTAATTTTTTGATTTGTTTAGTGTGAGAAAAAATATTTATAATCGTAAACTATTCTCATTTTTTAATCGCATTTTGAATGCTGCTAGAACTCAAATTTTTTGGTTAATTTTATTTTTATAAATAAAAATTGATTTTTATAATTTAATATAAATGAATGAAAATATAAAAAATATTTGTGATTTTTGTACGGTTCAATCATGGAAAAATATTTTTTAAAAAAATAATAATATTTTTTGAAAATATTTTACAAGGGTTTGTCCCATTGGTTTTCACAGAGTAGGGTGAAAGCAGGGTGAGAGTAACAGATTTGAGGTCCTTGTTATTATGATATTGAGTGAGAGGGACAATAATTTTACGTGGGAGTAAATAATGGGGGTGGAGGAGGTAGATTCTGGCAACTGTATCCTAATCATCGGTCTTATCTTTGGCTTCTTCCTTTCGTAAAAGATCTTTTAGGCCCATAGACTCGTGTAAAAATAATCACTGCCAGCTTTTGACCTTTGACTGAAAGGCACGTGCGCTGCATCTTTTAATTCGAATGGGATCTCGATGATTTCGGTGACCGCACGTGCATTTCTCCTCTCCCGACACATATTAACATCATGATGTTTTTAAATGTTTTTACTTTTTTTTTTTTTTTTTTGGGTCTACTTTTCTTATTCCATTATCATTGCTATGATCAATAATATAATTTCGCTTTTATGCTACGAACTGCGCAGTTTGGTGCTTTGTTTGACTGAGATTAAAGCTGGTGTCCACCACACGAGGAGGTAGAATATAACGTGTATGGTAAATAAGCACCCCCTCTTCTTTTTTCTTTTCTTTTTAATTTTTATATATATATATATTTTTTTTGTTTTTTTTATTATTATTATAAATAACATATGTCAGATTGGTGGTGGTAGAGGAAGGGGGTGGTCACCACCAACTCATAAGAGAAAAAAAATTGAAAGAGTCTTTAACCCTTGTTCATACTTACTCATACTAAACTCTGCTTTTGTTCTTAAGGGGTGCTATATGACTTTTAGGCTGATGGTTTCTGTCAACCTTAAACCCTTGTGGCAAGAGCTATCAGCCAATTTGTATAATAAGAAGTTAATTGCAAATTAATGAAGCCACGTGGATGGATTTTATGTTTTTTTTTTTTTTTTGTTAATTCATTTTCTTGAAGCCTGAAGGGTTTTTTTTTTCTTCTTCTTCTTTTGGTTTCTTTTGCAGTTCAGACAACAAGCCAATCAGGCCCAGCCCAGCGATCCCCACAAAATAGTCGACCTTCAATCTTTGCTTCAAATTTGGGCTTTAGCTTGAAGCTTTGTTGACCTTCCCGTCTTATTAGGATTAGAGTTTTTCTTTAAATTAAGTTAGAGAAATTTTTTCTAATCCAACTTAAAAAAATGTCGTGTATATATATATATATTAGTACAGTAATATAAACTCTAGAATGAGTTAAAAAAATATTAATTTAAAATGCACATGAGAATTACGTGTATTATAAAAAGAAATTCCGTTAGCTCCAACCTAGTTTTCAGAAAAAAAAATTGTCCCATAAATAATTTTCTTATCTTTTCATTTTTCCTGGATGAATCAAGGTAACAAACGAACTGTGAAAAAGCTAATTAGTCGCCGTTTATTTCTGTCTTTCTTTTTTTATTTTAAAAAGCAAATTTCTTTTAGGGATTCATGGTAGACACCATGACTCATGAGTGTCATTGAGGTTAGCAAATTCCCAATCAGGCCTAGGCCCAGAGGTCCAGACAACATGCGGACCTTTGACTTCCAGACGCAGGTTTGTTTGGATGGGATTCGGCCTTTCTTGAAAATCTGTCGTCTCATAAATTTTCGGTGGACCTTAAACCTTCTTATCAGCCACTGCAAACATAAAAAAGTTGTCTTTAAAAAATAATAATAATAATAATAAATAAATCAAAGAAAAGAGTAGATAAAGATTTAATCACTATATTCAAACTTTGTGAAGAGTAAAGTGTCGATTGTATTATTAAAAAATAATAATAATAATAATAATAATAATAATATTAATAATAATAGTAGGCACCGTAATATAGAGGTTGGAACATTTGTAAATGTAGGCTCTATTTTTCCAAAAAAAAAAAGAAAAGGTGTAGGCTCTACTCAACCATGACAGCGACAAAAGGAAAAAAACAAACAAACGGAAACATGTTTGGACCTAAATATGATGTTACAGTCAATAATTATATCCTGTTACAATTAGAGCAGGCCGGTTTGCCCTAATTATCCTGTTAAAATAATTATAAATATAGTTGAAGAAGCCGTATATATATAAATATATAAATACATATCACGTCACAATGCCACAAAGCTATGACTTTAAATAACAATATGAGTTGAGGATTGAGATGATGAGAGAGCCTAGAGCCTGGAGGCATCTGTTCTGTTACGTGTATCATCACTCTTGACGGTCCAATGACATCATTAGCGGTTGATTATTTCTCTCTTTTGGTTGTGACGTGAAATATATTATTCTTTTCATCAAGTGAGTACGATACCGCCAAAAGTGGCTATACATTAAAAACAAATGATAAACTGAGCTGTTGCACGACTCGTCATCAATATAAAAAATTATTCTTTTATTTGAAATTGATAATATTTAATTAATTTATTTTAAAGAGGTTAAGTTGTCTAAAAAAATTAAAAATGATAATTTTATTCTTCTAAAAAATACTAATTGGATACCATCATTTCATTTGAAATAGAGATGATTGTATTCTTATTAAGATGACCTAGTATGCTACTCAGCTTTCTAATAAATGCAATAATTTTACGCAATTCATCCATAAAAAAGTTACAAACACTTTATATAAAATTTCGGAGTAGAATTCATATTTGAAAATTAATTTATAAGGAGAAAGTAATCAGAGACTTATATGCATATGCTTAGGTTATACTTAAGACGTATGACACATTTAAGATCGTAAAATATTACACGCTCCGTAGTTGAAATCCACAACAGTCCACTTTATTGACATTAACCCGAGGATAACATTTTTAATTTGGCGGTCAATCACCTATCAATATTCAATAACTTAACATCATGTTCAAACATAATGCTAAGACATTTTAATGAAACTTATAAGTGCTTCATCTATGACTTAACAACAAAGTCGCAACACATTCGATTTTATACTCAAGGAATTGCATCCGATTCTCCATTCAACTTGGTAATTATCTCTGATACCAAATAATACAAACATCATGTAAAATTTACCCTTAAAAAGAGATTTGCAATGATAAGATATTCAAAAACTTAAATAGAATCATAACAGCACTTTACTTCACTCTCGTTAATTAAAAATAAATTTCATGTATCAAATTGATCATTATATATTTTTGCAAAAAAAAAATTATATTATTAGTATTTTACTTCCTGTACTAAAAAAATAAAGGAATTAATTTTTTTAAAAAATATTAGATAATTTAAAAATATTACAATTGCTTTTAGTGACTTCAAATGCATGCTATAGATTATTTTTGTTGGTTGCTGAGCAGGCTGCGTGTCACACGTGTGCACCAGATTCAAGGGTTAACTTGAGATTATAATAAAGGACTTTTTGGTCTTTTAAGTTCCAATCCAGAGCTGTGCCACGTCATTAAAATCACTTGTCAGTGTTGTCACCAATATTTAATAGACCAACGGGGTTACGGAAAAAGACCAAAAAGTCCTTTATTATAATCTCAAGTTAACCCTTGAATCTGGTGCACACGTGTGACACGCATGGAGGTGCGGGGAATCGAACCCCGTGCCTCTCGCATGCGAAGCGAGCGCTCTACCATATGAGCTACACCCCCCCGACAATTTGAGTCACCAATATGTTAAATTACTCAACGATTGTTTTTGGGAGGACTTTATGTGTTTTTTTTTTTTAATTTTTTTTTTATTATTAAACAGTAGTTTTCCAAATTTCAAAAAGCCTTATATTTACAAAATTTAGAACTAAGAATATGTAAAAATATCGGGCGTGCTTGAAGTCAATGGCCTTGAAATCTTGCATAATTCTTGACTACTCGGCACGCGACTTATACTTCACATAAATCACGTGGCTATTGACTCTTGGGCCTTGGTGGCTCTAGTCATAAAAGAGTAAAGATTTTTGGCAGTTTGGGGTCATTTCAACGTTTGATGTGGCCAAATTTTTATTTTTATCTTAAAAAAAAAAATTGAAAAAGAGAAATATTAAAAGAAAATTTAAATTTGAGGTATTAACACTAAATTTAAAGCATTAGCACCAAATTTAGGATGATCGAATCCTTTTTAGGTGATACAATCTCTAAAGGGTTAACTTTCAATCCTAGATTTTAGTTTTGAATCTAAAAACAAGTTTTGAGGCATTAAAAATTAAATATTAACTCATTAAAATTTAACTAACAAAAAAAAATGACAAAATTTATTTTTATTTTTATTTTTTAATATATGTCGCACACTAGGGCAGCCGCATAGCAGGACTCTATAAAAAGATGATGATCTTATAAGAATCAAGTTCAACCCACATAAAGAAAGATAGAAATGGAAATTTTCCTAAGGTAATACAAATTTTTCATCACTTGTAACACTAGTTATAAATGGTTTAATTTTGGATCAACTTGTTTAACCAGTATAAATTTAAGTTACATTTCAATTCCATCTATTTCCCGTTCGGTTAATAATTAATATTGATACTTAATGAGAAGACTTTATCATGTTCTTTATTGGAATTCTTTATTGGAATGTAATTTTCTCTATTGTTATATGTTTGTTTATGTTAATGTAGATGGACTTTATTGGGCGGTGATATTATTTCGATTAGATATTTCCCTAAAAGTTAGTTTATGTTTATTAATTATAATTATGGGTAATTGGATAACAATTATTATGAATCTAGTTGTGAATGTGTATAATTGATATAATTTTTGTTTATAAAGATATTAAATTGTATTAATCGGATCATTTTAAAAAATTTATATTAAATTGAAGGGTTTAATTCGTTTAATTAAATTAATCGAATTTGTACTGACTCATATAATCATGTACCTATGGCTCCACTGACACGACACAAACTTGAATTACTACTCATACATAACGTACATCACGTCAATTTATAATAAAAATTGTAGTAATCTAATAACCTTATAATCGGATACCATGCTCTTAATATTTGATTCCAATATTCTTGATGGATAGCAAGAAACTTTACCAATTAGATAAACCGACGTATTATTATATTGTTTGTTTCCGACGCAAATTCACAGCTTTTGTGTCATTCTATCAGTTAATTCGTAACCAATATCAAGGGGACAAAGGAGGATTGAAGTACCAACAAGATTCAATTCAAAGCCCAGGATGGCAAATAGACATTTTCTAAGAAAGTGCGTTCCATGGAAGAGCAGAGAACACAACCTTGACATCGTCGCTAAGCCATACATTAAAGTCCAAACGTGGCCGACTTAACCAAACTTCCCCTTTCTCTCTCTCTCTCTCTCTCTCCCTTTGAAAAGAGAATTCAATCCACCGCAACATTGTCCTGGCCTGGCCTTTTCCACGGAACTTTCACACGAAATCCCTCAAGCCGCTGTAGATTTGCTTACCTAACAACTTTCGTGTCCTTTTCCGCTGTTGGGTCTCGCCGGAATTTAGGAAACTCGGGCTCTTTCTTGTTTCCATCGATCAAACGGGTCCGAGTAGCTTGTTGTAGCTAGGCAATGGATGCTGAAGCAGAGAAAGTCTATGTTGCTATTGGGAATGATTTACAAGATGGATTCAAGACCTTGGAGTGGGCGCTTAGGAAATGGAATTCTCTTCCGATCTCCATCGTCATTCTCCATATAACTTACAACATGTCCATGGATTTTGTTTACACCCCATGTAAGTAAACAGAGTTTGTTTTCAGTTTTCTTTGCGTTTCCGAATCGGATTGAAATGGGCTTTTATTAGTTTCATGTCTCTGTTTCAGTTGGGAAGCTGCCGGCAAGCGTTGTGAGTGAAGAGAAACTAGAAGTTCTTAGGAGGTTCGAGCAAGAAAAGATTGATAAGTTCCTTTCCAAGTACATAGCTTTCTGTGGCAAGGTTTGAGTGATTTGGTTCTCTGATGTCCTGCTGGGATTTTGGACCTATTGCTTTTGATTTACCTCTAATAATTTTCAAAAATTTTCTGTCGTTTATAGGTAAAGGCTGAGATATTGAAAGTCGAGAAATATGATGAACCTATTCAGAAGCTCATTCTAGATTTGATTTCTGGCCTCCAAATAACCAAACTAGTCATGGGGTTTACATTCATGAAGTCCTCATCGTGGTATGCATTTTTTGTTTCAGCTTCATAGTCTTATATATGTTTTGGAGATTCCTAGGTGAATTTGTTTAATTTAGATGCCTTTATTGCTTTAATAAATCATCTGTCTTTGTATCTTACCTCTTTTTCCCTGTTTGGTTTTTTACCTCCATAGGAAATCAAAGAACACGATTAGTCGGTCATTTTACATTCATCAGCACAAGCCCGAATTTTGTGAATTTTACATAATTTGTGGAGGAAAGCAGGTGTTCCTCAGAGGACACAATGATGAAGGAACCATGGAAGATGATGAAGGAGTTATGGCTGCAAATATGAGAGAAAAGGCTTCTCTCAGAGGTTGGCTTGGAAGACTGTTTGCCGATACTCCAGATAGAAATTCTCGTAGCTCATCCACTTTGCAGTCACCCAATTCACAAAATGAGTGGGAAAGTCATGCCCAAGAAATTGAAAGCTATTTCCAGCAATTGTTGTCTTCAGATTTTGATGGAGATGATCCTGCCCTGGAGAATGACGGTTTCCAGATCAGCCCAGAGTCAGATATGTCGGAAAACACTTATGCCAACATGGTAACTAAAATATCATAGATATTTCTTCTGCAGTATGTGGTTACAATTACAATTGTTTCTGTTCCTGTTTGGATTTGGAGTAGCTGTGCAGAAAATGATGTTTTTGTTCAACAATTCCACTTCGCTTTCTAACTCGGATGAAATATTTTACATGCTTATCCTTCTTTTGACTCTAGCACCGTTATGATAGTGATGGCATATGGGGGTGTTTGGCTGCAAGTGTACCAAAGCCATTATCAACTGCCTTCCCTGTCCCAAAGTGGAGTGTCATATCATTTAATGATGTGGAAATATATTCACCACATATAAACATATGCATCATTAGCTTTGTTCCATTTCTCTCTCTCTTTCTTTCTTTCCTTTCTAATTTCGACATAATTTTGGAGAAGTATTGTTATGAGTTTCAATAGCATTTCACAATTATATATACTGATTTCCATTACATTTATATAATAAATTGGCACAATGTCAGAGTCCCAGAGAAAAAATCGAATCTCTAAGAAGTAAAATCAGTGAAGCCCAGCAGGAAATCCAGTTGAAGAGAAAAGAAGCCAAGGACAACATTGAAAAGCATGCAAAAGCTAAATGGGTCATTTCTTTAAGCATTCATCGGGTAATATATATATAGATATAAGCTCTTGGTTTTCAGTTTTTGCCTTTTTGGAGAAAGAAAAATGAAAAAAAAAAAAAAAATCCTTCACTCTTATGCAGGCTGAAGAACTTGAAGCTGGGATAAAAGAGGAGGCTAAAAATCGATCAGAGTTGGAGAAAGAATTAGATGCTGAAAAAGAACAGATGAACGAAGTAATAAACGACATTGAAGAAAGCAAGAGCAGGCTAAGCTCACTTTTACAGCTCCAAACCGAGCTCTCTAGCAAGCTTCAGATGTCCACATTGGCAAAGACACACTCAGAGACCCAGCTGGAAAAGCAAGTGACGACAAGGGCGGAGATGGTTAGGGAGATCGAGGAGCTGCGGCGGCAGAGAGATGTGCTCAACCGGAGGATTGAGTTTTGCAGAGAAAAAGACGCCATTGGAATGGCTACAAAGCTTGATGAATTGAGATGTGGTTTTAGGGAGTACACGGCCGAGGAGATCAGATCAGCCACTGGGGATTTTTCAGAGAGTACGAGGTTGAAATCTGGAGGGGACTGGACCAATGTGTATCGAGGGCGCATGAAGCATGGCACAGTTGCAGTCAAAATGCTCACTTCAACCTCTGACATATCCCAAGAAGTTTTCCAAGCTAAGGTAACAGCCAAACGCTATAACTCCATTGTTTTTATTACTTTGATTGATCATTGTCTCAAAAAATCACATCACAGAGGATCCGTAACCGTATACATGGTTGCACATTATTTAAAATTTTGAATGGCATACTGAAACGTGTTATAAATCCTCTCTCGATTTTTCTTTTATCCTTTCAATTTTTAAAATCATCATTGGATTTTTGGGTCTCATGAGACTCGGGGTCTATTTAGGTATGCGTTTGAGTGGCCTAAAAATACGTTTAACACTTAAAAGTCCGTTGGAAGAAAAGAGCAATTGTTTGGTAAAAAAATTAAAAGCGCTTTTAAGGGTTAAAAAGCCAAAAAAAATAACAACAAAAAACAAAAATGCACTTTTGACAAGTTTAAAAATGAAGCTTTTGTCAAAAAAAGTTTTTTGACTTAAAAGTGTTATTTCTTAAATGCAATCTCAAATAAGCTCTCAGATAGACTCACATATCCGACGATAATTTTAAAAATTATGAGGATGGGAGAAGGACTGAAAGAGGAAAGAAATCATTTCTTTATATCATTACATTTGTAAAATCTAATTTGAATCATTAAATTGATCATCTATAAAGGGACACCGTTGAACCTAATCATATAAAACTACATTAATAAATAATAAACTAATAGCATCATTCTATATATTCCATAAGTAATATCGAATTCTTTTTGTTTTCGTCTCTACTTTTTATATGCATCCTTCAAGCAATATAAAAATGGTTGCTCAAAGTATGATTAGGGCAAAAACACTTGATTGGAATTGATTGCTCAAATTGATTAAACTCTGAATATGTTTTACATATTATTTGCTATCTTTAAATATCGGTTTTCTAGTGGCCCTTCTCAAATTAATCATAAATAAATATACCCAAAGATTATTTGACCAAAATTTTCTAGTAGAACATTCGCCACAGAAAATTAGAAGTATATTCTTGGACTTTCCTGGTGAAAGGGGACCAAGAACCGGAGATGATTCCACTACTTATAACACGAGGGTAAAATGGTAATTTCTTTATTTTTTATTTTTTATTTTTACTCTCATTTTATTAGGAACCGGTTCATCTCGGTTCTAGAGAGGATCCTTGTTCTGTGAGGAGGGGGGGTGTGGCCGTGTGGGTCCCAAGGTGCCATTTATTAAAAACAATAATTAGTATTCTAAGAATTCCATTTACAGAGTTAATCCAACCAAAATTAAAAGATCATGATAAAATAATTAGTATTATTTTATTTTATTTTATCCAAGTTTGACTAGAATTGACACTCTATATGTAGGTGGATCTACTTGGCAATATCCGACACCCGCATTTGGTTGCCATGATTGGCTTGTGTTCCGAGCTAAAATGCATTGTGTTTGAGTACATGCACAATGGTAGCTTACGAGACGTGTTATCTTCCTCCCACACCCGCAGAAGCTCTGGGCAAAGAAACCGGGCCCTCGGGTGGCAGGATCGGATCCGAATTGCCACCCAGGTTTGCTTGGGCCTGAGCTTCCTCCACTTGGTCCGGCCCAGGCCCATTGTTCACGGCAGCCTCACCTCCTCCAACATCCTCCTTGATCGCAATCGTGTGGCAAAGATCAGTGGTTATGGGCCCTCAGAGGCCCATGATGAATGCGACGTGGGAGTGGATATTCGGGGTTTTGGGGGTGTAATGCTACATCTTCTAACGGGGAGAAACTGGGCCGGTTTGGTTGAGGAGGCAATGGCAATGGGCAGTGCAGGGCTGGCCCAGGTTCTGGATGAGGTGGCTGGAGATTGGCCGTTGGATCTGGCAGAGGAGTTTGCGGGGTTAGGACTGAGGTGTTTGTCCAATACAGGGTTGAGCATGACAAGGGTAATGGAAGAGCTGAACAAGATGAAGAACAAGAGTGATGAGGTAATGGGAAGAGGCGGAGGAGGAGGAGGAGGATCTGGGCCTGTCATCAATGGAGGTGACTCATATGATATACCCAGAGCTTTCCTCTGCCCCATTTTTCAGGTTTGGGCCTTAAACCATTTTCTATACCATTTCCAACACATTCAATGGGATATGTTTGTTTATCTACTATTCTACTCTGTGAGACTGTGACACAGTGACTATGGATAAGAGTAGGTTTGATGAAATTTGATATGGATAATGTTGGGTGCAGGATATAATGAAGAACCCGCACGTGGCAGCGGATGGATTTTCATATGAGCAAGAAGCAATAATGGAATGGCTAGAAAGGGGGCGTCATACGTCACCCATGACAAACTTACGTCTCAACCACACACAGCTCTCCCCCAACCACGCCCTTCGTTCCCTCATTGAGGATTGGCAAAATAACATTTTCACTACTGCCTCCCTACAACTCTAAACCCTTTTTTTTTTGGGTCCCTGCAATGTTGTTGAAGAGAGAAGAAAAAGCACACGGACCACCTCTTCATAGTGACTACGAGAGCACCATAAATAAATAAGATTTTACTTTAGATTGGTTAAATGAGATGCAAAAACTTTGTTATGTATGACTACCTTACGCTCTATCGCATTGCATGGTGACATTGCTATGTCAGCCTAAAAACAAATTTGTCCAAATGAATTCCTCTTTGTTGTTATTAAGAAGTGGCCACATAGTCACCCCTAATTACTCCTTTCGGAATAAGGGTCGAGGGTAGTGCCAAACAAAAGAAGATTTGTACAAACTTTGTTGGCCGACGTAAATCTAAAAGATAGATCTATAGGGTCTTTGAAAGAATGTTTTGAATATTGATATGATTTGGAATCAACCCTGTTTATGTCAACTACAACCGACAATTTCACTAATTTGGTAACATGAGAAATTACAGTTTTCGTGTACAGAGTTATTGATATATGTATGTTGAACTATCCTATTTCTTGGTTTCAGCTATACTATCTCCAATCTCCACTGCTTCCCTACCCCAAAGAAAATTCCAGGAAGTGGTCTTGAAGCAGAGGGATTTCCTAATATTTGACTGCTAATGCTATTGTGTTCTAATCAATCACACCCCCAAACATTTTGCCCAACAACAACACTTCGCAACTTTTCTTGGAAGGGCATAGTCTGAGAGGAAAGATGGGTCAGTTGCAACCTCTTCAGCACGTGACCATATATACACCCCTCTTTCTTGCCGGCTGCCTGGGACAGTGTTGTCTAGTACAAATGCCACCAAAAGCGTCACCACCATGTTCAAAGACATAAGTGCATTAATCGCAAAATCAAGCTGAAACATATATCCCATGAAGAAAATGACATATTAGCTCTTCTTTATCATAAGGAAAGAGGGAAACAAGAAATGACATTGCAAAATCAAATAAATGAAATACTTAACAAAAAAGAGTCTCCTTTTTCTCTTTCTCTCTTACTTCCTTTTTATCCCAGGGAAGAGTGACTTACTTGTGTACTGCCGGTGCGGACTGGTCCATTCGACGCTGCTGCATAAGGAACAAAGTAACTTGGCAGTATCAAGCTGGATTCAGATTGATACTGTTGGAAATAGGCAGGAATAGATAACCCAAGAAACAATGAAACACCAACTATTGTGATGTTTCTAAAACTTGCTGTTTGACTGTACTGCAAAGTTGATAGACCCAATGCCACAATAAGGGCCCACATGAAGCACAGTAAGGAAGCAGCCAATGCCTGCGGTATAGAGGCAAGAATTGCACCAACTTTTCCTACAAAATACAAGTGAAAAATCAAGGAACCAATCCAAATTAAAACTAAAAAAGAAATATACCACTGATGGGTGATGATATGTAAGCTACATTATCAACAGAGGGGATTCAAATGTTGAATCCAATCTGCATATGAGAAACTCCTATAATTCATCTCAGGCATCAAACCTGACAGATTGGCTAGGATGTATTCTGGTATCTTCTGATTAGTGTCTAAACCACATATCCATATGCATATCATGCCAATCTGTAGGCCTCATGAATATTCAACTGTAGAAGGATTTCAGTCTCAATGTCGGTTTGTTTTTTTTAAGGTATGTCTATGATGCTTACCTAAAAAGGAAAAGAAGATCAAGAAAAGTGCTCCAACTTCTACTGCCCTTCGACTTGCCACCTTTGTTATGTCAATGGTATGCACATTTTCTGTCAAGGTGGTTGACCCAGTTCCTGAACCCCAAACTCCAGCCAATATACTGCAGAAGCCCTCCAATGCAATTCCTCGGCTGACAATCCCTGGAGTTGGAGGCTTTGAATTAACCCGCAAAGATGTAGAATGATATGTTCCAACCTGGTTTGGTGCAGCAACTTGCATGTGTCAAAATAATAATTCCATCTCTATGTTTAGTTAGTGCTCTTATATAAAGAAATCAAAATTATTTAAACATAAAAACAGGGATTTTGCATTCTCAATTATTCTACTTTCTTCAAAAAAAAAAAAAAAACACGTCACAAGAGTTTCTTCTTAACTGCAGGAAATCATGCCACATAGGCATGTTAACTATTGGGATACTAACCGAATCCACAGATGCAACCAGTGAAACTACGATCATGATCATGGAAGTCCTTAAATGGAAGATGGGGATACCCCACTGGAAAGGGTAGGGAATTCTGACCCATGCAGCAGTTTTCAATGCATTTGAAACATCCGTTCTGCAATGCTTCATCGTGTATGCATGCTTTCTACATGCATCAATTAACATGTTCGAACTAGGTATGTCAGGGCTGCAGCCTTTATAATTGTAAGCTCCCCCAGCTGTCAAAAAGAATGCATATGTCCATATAATCATGATGCTCAGTGGAACCTGCATGATTGAAATATTTCTGTAAGACCAAGTGCTATCCATATTCACCGAACACAAACATTTAAAGTTCCTCATCAATTAAACGCAACAACAAAAAGGAAATGTATAAGGTTTACAGGAAAGCTTATCTTGGAAGGATGGATTGGTTAGGTTTTTAGTACTGTACTTAAATTTGTCACCATGATGTGGACCAACTAATTTTTGAATAAGGCAGAATGCATGAAAGAAAAGACCATTTTCATGGTAATTTAAAACTGGTTTCCTTGGATGAGGAAAAAGATAAGAGATGTTCTTAATAGGAAAAAGATAAGATAAGAGATGTTCTTATCAAAAAAAATGTTCTTAATAGGATTACCCCAATCTGATTGGGTTGTACCTCCCAATGTTTAATCTCCCCACCCCACCACAAATCCCCTTTTCTTCTTTGTTTCACTATTACATTACCCCTTATTTTACGGATCCCTATGTCAGATTGAGAAATGCTTGCTGTCATGCTTGATATGCTTGGACTTAATATTTGGCACCTTCAACCGAACACACAGCAAGTGTGCTAACAAGCCTATAAGAGGTGATTTTAAGATACAAGATGATTATAAGAATGCATCAGGGATCATATCAGTTGGATAGAAGCATCAAGCTGAATGCCCATAAAGGAGGACGTAAAGGCTGATGATGAGAAAGAAAATATTTTTTTATAAAATTATAATTGATGGATTAGGTTTTGAGGCTATGCCCAAAGTAAGAACCTTAGTTCAGTGCAACATGGAGTTTTGATATGCTGACCAGGGTTGGAACAAGTATCATTGCTAACATACGCAAATAATCAAGTTACAAAATTAAAACTGGTGAAAATGAGGATTAGATTATGATCGAGCCAGAAACCAAGAGTATGCACAACACTTTGCTTATTGATATCATCCCCAAACACACATACAAACTCGATATATGATGTAACAACCACTAACATATTCTCCCAACATGTCATGGAATAATGAAAGGTAAGAAATATACCGCATAAATTCGAAATACACGATGCCCAAAGATGGATACTCCACGAAGGTACTAAAAATACAACAAAAGTACAACAGTAAGTGGTTTGAACACTTTGCAAAAGCATTTAAATGAATTAAGAAGAAAAAAACTCAACTAATTTCTTTATATTCAATATCTAGAACAAATTCAACTAGCTCTACAAAATATAGAGGCCAACTAAGGACTGGACAATCTAAATCCAGAAAAATTAATCTGCTCAAAAACCACTTACCAGGGCAAATACAAGAAGCAAGAATATCTGTGGAATGCTGATTTCCACACAACTACCAGCTTGTGGAAATCCATAGCTAAAAAATGCTAAGCCTACTGCCGCAACAGTTGGAGCAACCACAACAGGGTTAATCAACCTGCAATGTATTCTTGCTTATATGAGTACACCTGACAAAGTCCAATATGCAGGGGATACTTGATCTGGTAGCCCTTGAGAATAAAATTTTTATTCTCAAATAAACATTTGGAAAATTACCAATCTGATCAACAAAGATAATATAGTAGAAAGTTAATAATGAACAGCTTGGTACTTTTCCTCATCAAATTTACTATTTATTACAACCACATGGCATCATATGAACTACCAAAATGCTAAGATATCTGTCCATGTGAAAACGAAGCTAACTGTGAAAGAAACTATATCCTAACAAGTGCTCTACTACATTGTCATAATTGGAGTAAAAGAAAAGAAACTTTAAATAAATAGCATCAAGACAAAACTTAGGAGCAGCAAACCTAATGCATCTAAGAAAGTCAATTAATTTTTGCACAAGAAATATATATATATATTTTTTACTTCTTCCCAGAAAAGCATTAAAGATCTGGAGAAGAAGATATTACAATCAGCCTTTTGATTTACCTTAAAAAAACTGACATCAAACCACTGAATCCCAAAAAGCTCTGAAATATTGAACCAACAATTATTGCCCCTTGCAGTTCTCTCATTATGTGTCTGAATTTCTGCAGTTAGAAAATATATTAAAACTAAAGGAGGAGTTCAGATCAAAACATAAAACAGAGGGGTAACCATTCAAGGACTTCACGTATCTCAAATTCTTTTGACATGCAAAAGAAGGAGCTCACTGCCACACACACATGTATATGTCCACCAATGATATACAAAAATGATTCGACAGAAAAATCATCACACTGATGCTAGTCATTCTCATCCAACCAGAAAACTTATCATCTAAAATTTGTGGCATTAAATCACCACTTATCACAAAAGCTTAAGGAACTCAGGACTTTTGGCTCTGATATCATGCTCAATTACCACTTATCCCAAACACTTAAGCTGATACGAAATGGTTAATTTAATCATTAAATTTATATTTTAACAATAAATGTCTTATAACTGCAGAAATTTTACCTCGTTAGAACGTTGAAGTTAGTCTGGCAAAGCAATAAAAGCTTACAACTGATAGAAGGAAACATTTATTCGTTTTCATGTACTTACATGCTCTGTAAGATTTCGATACTCGCGGGCATTCATGATTACCAATGCTGGTGCCAGATATACAAATGAGCTCCCTTGAACTAAAGGAAGTCGCGTGCCAAAGTGGGAGTGCAAGATTGTCGTAATACCAGAAACCAGCAGCATTGTTGAAATTACAGTAGCAGTATCTTTCTGTCATAGTTTATGTAGAAAATAATAAGTACCTTCAACTTATTGAATTGCACGAGATATTAATGGGACTGTAAGAGAGCTGCTTACATCTGTTCCCCCCATGGCTGGTACAATAATCAAGGGGATGAATACTAGTGAACCAGCCAAAGATAGGTAGTGCTGCAGGCCATAATATATTAACGGTACTGCAGTTAAACAACCAGATAAGAGTCAGGAAATAATACTCAATCCTAGCAGTCACTCCAACACGATTTCAAGAACCCCAATTCAAGTCTTCCTACGATGTGAATGGAAAATAACAGTTTTTTCTCGCTACATAAAAAAGGAAAAAATAAATAAAGAGGGTCTATTAATCATTCTAAAAGAATACCGTATATATACATATTTTAACCTTTAAATCAGGGTCTTCTCTAAAATCTATGATAAGAGCTTCATCCACAATTCTCAAACAATTGCAGACCTGGCTTGTTCTAACACATTCAGGCCTGGCTCTAACAAGTAAAATATCAGGATTCATATCCAAACCTCGTTGCTTTACTTGATCATTATCAAATGTATGTCTTACTCCAAAGACTTCATTATAATTTATCTAATATAACCATTTCAAGCAAAATAGTAACTGCAGCTCCATACACCAAAACATATAAACAAAATAGTGAAAAAGCACTAACCAAAACCAGGATTGTCTCTGAGCCCACATTTCATTCCAGAAGGCCGGCTCCACCCTCCATGAGCAGGCTCTTCTTCATTAGGATACACATCGATTTTCGCATCTCTTTCAGCAACACCACCGTCCTCTTTCTTTGGCTCAGCCGCTGGGGCTACTGCTGGGACTTCATTTCCATTCGCATTCCTATTCACAATTCCATTCACATTCACATTCAAATTCCCATTCCCATTCCCACTCCCATTTCCATTCAAACGAACTCTGCGCTCATCGTCGTTAGGCTCATCCCGAGTCCTCCTCCTCTGGTTCTCACCCCTCACCGTCCCATCCCTCTCATGCCTCACCACCGGTTCGATTTCAATCCCACGGTTTGGCTTGGTCCGGCCCAGAACTGGGTCAATCTCGATTTTCGGCGACGACCCGCCGTTTCTCAGATCATTACCCTTCTCCAAATCGAACCCAGAGCTGTCGTTCTTCTCGCTGGCACTAGTCTCAGTCCCCCAAGAGTAATCAGACACAAACCCGGTCTTCTTGGCCCAGGATTTTAGCTCTCTCGGGTTGTGGTCGAATCTCGGCACGAACGGCTCGATCTTCGGAGGCACAGATCCATGTCTCGTGGCGTCTCCACCACCCTTCACTCTCTCGGCCTTGCCTAGAGGTTTTGAGCTCGACCCAGTTTCCATTGGAGCTTTTGCTCAAACGGGTACCAGCTTTCCAGGAAAACTAACAACAAAGAATTAAAGCCCAATTCTTTCTTTACAGTAGAACAAAGCTAAAACATAAAAGGAAACTTTACTACAAAAAATGGTGTGAGAGATGAGAGAGTGAGTAGAAGCAAAGCAAAGAGGTGGGGAGTAGATGGGAAAGGTGTCAGTTAGAGAGGACAATCATTCAATTGATTTGGCAAAAGCTTAATGGGAACTGCTGTAAAATGAATGTGTGCGCGCGAGTGAGTGACTGAGAATGCATCTTTCTTCATTTTTTTTTCATCTTTTTCATCTTATTCCTGCTAGCTAGTTGCTATCAGTTGAAGCTTTCATCAGGTACTACCGAATTACTGTAATGCCCCTGTTCTTGCCCGTTGGCCGTTGAGATTAAAAAAAATAAATAATAATAATAATAATAATAATTGAAGCTTGTTTTGATACTAGAAAGGGCTAGTTTTGTTGCCAGCATGGCAGCATATGCCGGAATTTATTACTCTTTTTTTTTTAAAAAAATAAAATAAAATAAGACTTGGGTAATACTACAATCACTCTTATTTTACTTCTTTTCCTTTACTCTCTTAATATGTAAATAAAAAAATTTGCCCCCGTTTTTCGGTCAGTGCCACCCAAGTCTCCGACCACCATGCAGGGTAGTCAAAATCATCATTTCTGATAGTTGTAGCCATCGGATCACACGTCGGGAGTGATTGCAATCACCACAATAACTATAAACGTGGTGCAACCATGAGAGATTGTTGGCCACTCCGAAGGAAAATGTTAGACAAATTTTTTTTATTTATCTTTTTGGGTTAACTTGACAATGTTAGGTTAGTAATTTTTTTAAGATATGACTTGACAGTAGTGCTACCACATCATAAAGAACAAGAGATGAGAAATAAAATTGGAGTGTCTATAATAAATATATAATATTTTATTTTAGAAAATAGAAAGGGTTTCTTAGATTGTAAGTTTCTTCTCGTCTTAGATAAATGAGTATATGAGCATGAAAAGTCCAACTCAAGGCCGATGCACATCATTAGCACATGTTATCATAATAATGATGTGGAAAAACACAATTAATGGGTCCCAAGAGAATTGATTAGGAAAAAAAAGAAAGAAATCTCAAAGGAGTCATATTCATTTTGGACTGTTTAGCTTAAACTACGTTGAGATATTTTCATGCAAATCATTAATTAGCTGTGGACTAATAAGAAAGAGATAAAGATTGTCGGTTGGTTTGGTTTGGGGTGGACAAAAATCTGCCCACCCGACTTCTGACCCAACTATGACCCAACTATGACATGGTTTTGATTTGAGTAGGTCGAATTATGACAGAGGGTGAGTTGGATGTCGAAAGCCATTTTTAAGAAATTCTTTAAAACTCCGTTCTTAAAAAAATAAAGATAAATGCAAAATCAATTCTTGTAGTTGAACCGATTCATAATTAGCTTTCTGTCGTATAAGAATTGGCTAAGAACTTTATATGGCAGGCCAAAAAAAGTAAATAGGTCCCTACCTTCAACTGTAGTCGAAAATCTTGACGGAACTTATTAATATGACATGTCACATCTAATCATATTATGACATGTGTCATCCATAATAAAAAATTATAAAATATAAATATTAAAAAAATATATCAGAGTTGGTTGAGCCATCCCTTTGGCTAAAATTTGAGAGTGATTCGTTATGTGAATGGCAGATTACTCTTAGGTATGCTAAGAGGCTATGGGTATATTTTTAAATTCATGAAGTACATTATTTTGTATATTTTAAATCAAAATAGGTTTTAAAATTAGCAAGAAGGTAACTCTTATTTATTTATTTATTTTATTCTATTAGCAAATAAAATAACAATACTACATGTTCAAAATTCAGTTACCGAGTTACCAAATAGTAGTTAATGAGACAGTTGAGTTGATGTCGATCTTATTATTAAAAATCGTTTTTAGTTTTCATATCTATGTCTTTGACCTTGGCTCAATCTTTTTCCTAATAAGCAAATATTTTACCAATTACCAATGTATATGAATATTTCTTTGAAAATTGGGCACTTAATCATTACTCCAACTCTATTCTATTGACGTAAATATGAAGCATGATCAAAGTAATCTTAATTATTAAGAATATGGGAAATTATCTTTTCTTCCACCTTTTCGTTTTTTTTTATTTTTTTTTCCCCTTTAAAAGAATAAGCCAATGAAAATGCTTAATTTTGTTGTCAATTTTTTTTATATATATATATATTTTTTTATTGTATTTAATAGCGATAATAATGCCACATGGGTCAGCCTCAATAGAGTATAGGTTAGGTGCACCTTCTATTGTGAATAGTCCTCTTGACCTCTCCTATTTTCAATCAAGTTCAAATGAATTGACAAGTTTTCTTAATTAAAACGACCGTTTTCTTTTTTTTTTTTTTTTTTTTTTTTAGAAAAATACATTTTACTTTCATGACATATTCACTTATTTGCACTTTGACCTCTAATGTTTAAAAAGTGACACTTAACTCCCCCAAACTTCCAAATCGTTGCAATTCAACTATTCTAACTTTTTTTTTTTTTTTTCCAAAATAATCCCATCTCAAGTTAAAAAATAAAAAATAAAAAATAAAGAAGTATCCGGTCTGGGGTGGCCGAA
Source organism: Corylus avellana (assembly GCF_901000735.1). Taxonomy (NCBI): domain Eukaryota; kingdom Viridiplantae; phylum Streptophyta; class Magnoliopsida; order Fagales; family Betulaceae; genus Corylus; species Corylus avellana. Next base: position 2,631,620 of record NC_081542.1, on the reverse strand, counting down.
GCCACCCTAGGCCCAATTGGGATGACCGGCCACCTTTTAATTTTTAATTTTTAATTTTTTTTAAGCTTGGAATTGGGGCATCTTGAGAAAAAAAAAAAAAAAAAAAGCCAAAATGTGCAACAATTTAAAAATTTGGAGGGTCACATGTCACTTTTTAAATATTGAAGATCAAAGTGTAAATAGGTAGATAGTTCACAAAGGTAAAATGTACTTTCCCTTTTTATTTTTTTTTTTTTTTTGATGAGCAAAAACGACAGGTTTAAACGATCTGGTTTGAGCCCAAATTGAATTTGAGTTTAACAAACCCCAGACCCATACCCAAACCCATTTAATGCTGGGTCCTAGCTAATAATTGTAATAATTAAAAAATAATTTTTTAACATGCTGAGGCACTACCATCCAAACCGACAGCTACGGTAATGGGATTACAGGTTTCGTCATAGTTGCATTGCATTCCAGAGTTTATTTTTTTTCAAACATAAAAAACGCATTTTTTATAAAAAAAAAATTACCAAACAAAAATCTTTTCAGAACACAAAACACAACACATTTCTTAAATAACTTATTACACCATAGAACTTCTCACCATCCACCAAAATTAAGACATACAAGAAACTTCTAATGGAAATAATTAACTCCATTTATACATGAAAATCAAGCAGCAAGCATTTGTAGTAAACGAAATATCCAACTTTCTTTAAGACAAAATCCCAAGTCTCTTAAAAGTCATTTCAGCTATAATTCATCTGTAATACTCTAGTTTAAGGTTAAGCAAACTGTACTCGAGTCCATATAGATTAAATCATCAGTAGTTAGTAGATACTAGATGCTATGGGCCTCTTTCTCTATATATCCTGCCAATTTATCCATCACATGACAAGATGTACAGAGCCTAGAATCCAATCCTTGATTATGCTTACCCCATGTCTATTTTTTTTCAGTTTATGAAAATCACGGCTTTGAGACCAAGTATAGAACCAGTAAATCTTCAATAAGTTGGAGAATTCTAATTGCAGCAGCATCATGGATCACCTATTCTTTCAAGAGTGTCTTGTTTGGAGACCCTGAGTTCTACTACCAAACGTGTGGGAAGATTGACATGGTAAAACATGATGGGAGCTTAAAATTCCATATATCATTACTTCAAATGAGTTCAAGGATTAAATATAATCTGATCATTCACTCAATCTCCTCCGATCTTCTTCAATAATAGGTTGACAAACGTTAAGATAAACATAAAATATCATAATATATCTCTCAAGATGAGTGCAAATAACATATTTCCAAAAAAACTCACAACTCAGTGTGTCTGCTATATTCTTGGATGATGGTCAGATTCCGCTAATATCAAATCAAGCCAGAGGCTGCCAACAGAATTCTTAATCAATTGGAAAATTCCTACCATGCCAGCATCATTGACCATCTATTCTTTTAGAGTCATTACTGAAACACAGGTTTGAGTGGCACAACCCAAAAAACCCTTGTTGCCTTGAGCTAGACTAAAAGTTTTTACTGAAACACAGCTTTGAGTGGCACAACCCAAAATTTCTTTCCATATCATAATACGGAAAAGGATTTCCAACATCATTTATCTACAGCCAATTCCTACATTACACGAGACCTAACAAGCAAGTACCTCACAACTTCAAGAAATTTGAAGTATCTGCAAATCAAGTCCAGACATTTATATTGGCACAATTCCCTTCTACTGGTGCCAGTCATGATCCACAAAGACACGCTCTGTTGTAACTTGGGAATCAGCTCCAAACTTTATTATCCCAATCAGGGAAGATTTCCAACATAAATCATAGAGAAACCAGTGCAGAAGTTTGCATTTCTCCACTACAAGAAACCCCCTCTAGATGAAATGGATGCATTTTCATACACTTCGACACTTTCCTAAAACCCAATTTTCACAGCTAATCTTCTCTTCAACCAACAAAATTGTATGGTGGCTATCAACAACTACGACCCCATTCTCCAATTGTTCTTGTTTCTCTCAACTTACTGTTACTAACACAACCATAACTCCTTTACACCATGGTTGATCAAATATCAAGACCCAAATTAACAGTAAACTCAAATCCTTATAACCCAAATACGCAACATGATTAATACCCAATTCTTAAGCAGAGGCAGAGCATATCTGGTTGATCAAGCATTCAAGCCCCACCAAGAATTAACATTAAAGAACATCAAATTTGCTAACTTTCCAAGAACCCCAAGCTTAATTCAGCTACTAGCTTAACCAGAACAACCAATCCAATAGAGAAACTAAAAATTTCTAAATCAAAGCATGTCATTAAGTGTAAATTTATATAACTATGAAACATAAACAACCACCAAAAAAATTCCAAATTCAAAAAAGGAAAAATAAAAAGAAAAAGTGAATCTGCACCGAGAGTGTGGTTTCTATTTACGGGGCAGAGGGGTGAAGAGGCGGACCACGAGCTGTTGCTGCTCGAGGAAGCGTCGTTTGAGGTAGTTCTCGAGGATCTCCATGACGGAGACGAAGCGCTTCATTTCCTCGAGCCGACGGCTCAGCTCGGCTTCCCGGGCCCTGGCGCGCGCCAGCAGGGCCTCGGTCTCGGCTAGCCGGCCCCGCAGGCTCTCCACCACCGCCACGTTATCAGTCGCCTGCGAGGCGGCTCGCGGCGGAACTGGGCTGTTCCTCGAGAAGGGTGGTTGCTGACCGTAACACATCGTGAAACGACACCGTCGCGACGATGATGATCAAAGAATGAATGTGTTTTGGAAAGAGAAGGTTGGAAAGAGAAGGGAGTTGTTGGATTGGCAAGGATTATTGGCTGACAGGAATAATGGGCGCTGATGATTAATCTGGACAGTTCAGAGATGGGAGCTTTATTCTGCTACAACCAGTTATTTTCTGGATCACTAGCTTTCTTTGGTGACAAAACGACAACAATTTATGACTCTCTAAAAGTCTAAACGACACCGCGAAACCCCACACCCTTTTTTTTTTCTCCTAATAATAGGAGAAAGGGAAAGGGGGATTAAGGAAAATTTTTCTTGCTCTTAATTCTGATAGAGGAAATAAAAGGGTGGAAATCCTTGCATAATAATTATGGGCAACAAAATTGAATAGAGATTTTCGGCTGCTTCGAGCGTCAGATAATTTACCTATTTTTTTAAAATTAAATAAAAGAGATATTAAATGAGAATTTAAATTTGAAATATTAGCACCAAATTTAAGGTATTAGCACCAAATTTGAGGCATTAACACTAAATTTAGGATGATCAAATCCCTTTTTGGTGATACCATCCTTAAAGAGTTAACCTTCCACCCTTAAATTTTAGTTTTGAATTCAAAAATACTAAATATTAACTCATAAAAATTTAACTAACAACAAAAAATAACAATTTTTTTTTTTAAAAAAAATATATATGTCTGACGTGCGGCTGCCAAAGCAAGACTCAACAAAACATGATCGAAGTCAGAATATTAGCTCTCCTAAGAAACAAATGAAACTAAGGATTCGTTTGTTTCGTCGTAAAATGATTTACGGAAAATGTTTTATGTATTTTTGGGTGTTTGGCGTAACGTAAAATAATAGTCAACGAAAAATATTTTCATTTTAACTGAAAATTCTTCAAAACCGTAAACCATTTTCCGACTTTGAGCATCTTATTGTGGAATCGACAGACCATGCCAAGACCCACCTAGGACCCCATAGGGACTTGACCGAAACCCGCTCGGGTCATGACCGGAACCCTCCCGGGACCTTCCTGAAACTTCATCGGGACTCGTCCAGGACCCGCTTGAGACCCCGCATGGACCTGCCCGGGACCTGGCCGGATGTGCCCAAAAACTCGTCGGAGCCCAACTGGACCTGCCAGGGACCCGCCCGGGACCCGACCGAACTTGCCCAGGACCCCGCCGAGACTTGACCGAGACCCACTCGGGACATGTTTGGGACTTGACTGGGACCTGCCAAGACTCACCCGAGACCTCGCTGGGACCTGATCCTGACCCGCCCGAGACCCCACCGAGACCTAACCAGGACCCGCTTGGGACATGCCTGGGACCCGCCCGAGACTTGACTGGGACTCACCCGAGACTTGACTGGGACTAGCTCGGGACCTGATCGGTTCCTGCCAGGAACCCGACCGGACCTGCCTAAGACCCCTCCGAGACCTGACCGGGACCCGACAGGGACTCGCTCGGGACTTGATCGGGACCCGCCCGGGATTTGACCGGGACCTTCCCGGGACTTGATTGAGACCTGACCGAACCTGCCTGGGACCCCGTCGGAACCTGCCCGGGACTCACCCGGGACTTGCTCAGGACTAGCCAGGGACTTGACCTGGACCTATTCGGGACCCCGCAGGGACCTATTCGGGACACTGCAGGGACCTGACCAATACCCGCCCACGACCTGACCGGGACTTGCCAGGGACTTAATCGAGACCCGACTGGACCCGCGCCCCTATCAAGTCCTGGGTGAGTTCCGGTCAAGTCCTGTGCGGGTCCGGGAGCGTCCCGAGCGAGTCCCAGTCAGGTCCTAGTGGGGTCCCAGGTAAGTCTAGGTTAAGTCTTAAGCGGGTCTCGAGTAGATCTAGGGCAAGTCCCGAGCAAA
>NC_081542.1:2619516-2626756 GCF_901000735.1 Corylus avellana | reverse complement strand
ACGCCGGAAAATGTTTTCATCATAAAATATTTTCCTGTAAAATGACTTCCCTAACAATATTTTACGATGAAAAATATTTTAGGGAGCCTAACCTAAAAGCTAATATCTTCCATAATGGGAGCAAAGGACCGATCAATACAAAGAGAAGGGCTGTTAATGGCGCCTGTAATGACAGCAAGGGAGTCCCCTTCCAGTAAGATGTGCAAAGAAGCGAAGGAAGATGCCACATCCATAGCAAGTAAAACAGCTTGAGCTTCACGGGCATTGATGTCCAAAACAGGAAGCTTCTTAGCAAAGGCAAAGATGATGCTTCCTTCATGATCAGAGACAACAGCAGCAGAAACCATGAAGGAATCCCTAACAGCCACATCAAAATTTAGCTCGAGGAAGTTGGGAGAAGGGTATTCCCAAGAATCTTTCAAGGAGTCATTTCAGGCCTTTAAGTGGTGAGAAAATTGTGGAAAGAGTTTGGTGAATTACACTCTGAAAATGAGGGTCAAATTGCATCCATAGTAATAGTAGCCGAGAGCTGAAATTTGAAAAGTTTAAGACTTTGGAATCAACAAAGAAATCATGAGGCCTAATCAAGGCTTTAATCCATACCTCAATGGCTTTATTCTCAGAGACTGTAGTATCCAAGGGCCAGCAAGAGGAACTCCAAATAGACTTAGCAAAGAGACAACCCAAGAATATATGCTGGGTGGATTCATTGGGTCCTTTACAAATAGGGCAACACCATTCCTCAATACTGATACCGAAGGAACATACTTGAAAAGATTTCACCCTAACAGGAAGAATATTCCAAGCAATTGTCCACAAAAGATTGAAATTTTAGGCTCTAAAGCAATTTCCAATCTTCAAGTGGCAAAGGATCACTATTTGGGGTGATTTTATTGGGAGTTGGATTCTGAGAATATGTGCAGCAAGGGGGGTTAAAGGAGGAATGTATGGAGTTTAAGGAGCCAAAATCTAGAGGGATGAACAATAAGATCTTGAGGAGAGGGTTGAAAGGGCTGGCAGGGTTTGGGGAGGGTAGGGTTTAAAGGTATTAATTATAGTAGGGATTCAAAGAGTAAACCAAACAGAGAGATTGGAATTTGAGGAGATGGTTCTGCAAGCTCTTAGAGGGACAACTTCAAAATTCTTAAGAATCCCTTTCCAAATCCCTGAAGGTGAAAGATTGGAAGTGTAATCCATAATGTCGTTTAAGATTTATTTTTGTAAATCTTAAACGACTGCAATACCTTTTAAGCGACTCAAAATCTTTTGATAACCGTTATACACTCCAAAAAAAAAAAAAAAAAAAAAAAAAAAAACAGCGTAATCAAACGACAGCGTTCCACCGCACCCCAGACTCCGCTTTAAAACCCCCGAACATTCACGACAGCAACAGAAGCTTGTAGTTGCAGAGACCATGGCCGCTACTCCAGAACCTGACTCCATCTTCTCCCAACAGAACTCCAGGCTCCCAGACGACACCGTATTCTACGCCATATTCCCCGACTTCGCTCTTAATCCCAACACTACCCCTCCTGAGCCCTCCTCTTTCCAATCCCTCCACCTCCAAATCCTACAATCTATCTCGCCTTACACCAAAGACTATCTCTGGCAGCACGAGCCCTTCTCTCTCTCGCTCTCGTCCCAATCCCAACCCTCCTGCCTCTGCTCCTCCGATATCCCCCACCTCCACGGCAAGCTCCGCTTCGGCGATAACCTCGACGACGAATGGTTCGCCGTGTTCCTCCTCTTCCACATCTCCGCCACTTTCCCTTCCGTCTCGGTCCGAGTCTGGGACAACGACGGCGAGTTCCTTCTCATAGAGGCGGCCTTCCACCTTCCCCGCTGGCTCAACCCTGATACCAGCCCCAACCGCGTCTTCATTCGCCAAAACCACCTCCATATCGTCCCGAAACATCGTACTCCAAATCCGAGTTTACCTGATTCGCTCCGGTTCGTGATAAATTTTGGCGACGAATCGCGCGCGCCGGAGTCGGTTCAGTCCGCGGTGAAGAGTAAGATATCAGAGTACCCGGAGCGGGCGAGGAAGAACATGTTCTCCGTTAGGGTTAGGGTTCCTGTGGCGGTGGCGCAGGTGTTGAGGCACGAGCCCTGCCTGATCTCCCTTGCGGTGGAGGGGTTCTACGACCGAGACATCGACGCAATGAAGCACGCAGCGAGAATGGAGAGGTTCGCGCCGAGAGGGAGAGAGGAGGAGCTAGTTCGGGTCTCGGTGAGGATGTCGAGGGCCATGTACGCGCAACTGGTGCAACAGACATTTTCGGCGCCGAAGTGTTACCCGATGCCGGATCGGACCGATAAGGCTGCGTATTTGGAGGCCGAGTTGGGAATGAAGATCGCGTGCGGGTTCGAGATGGTTTATCAGATGAGACGGAGGGAGGGTTTGGAAGGGAAGGGGAGCACGTGGGAGGCGTATAGGGAGAGCTTGGAGAGTAGTGGGTACTTTGAAGGATTGGTTCCTGGGTCCAAAGAGTATCGGAGGTTGATGCAGAACGCCGAGGAGTATTACCGCAATAGTTCATTGTTTTCGAGGGCCAGGTACATTTGCCAAACTTTTTGTACTAGTTTGCAATTTATGATAATTCCCTGTCAAATCCTTTTGACTTTTGTTTTAGATTTTGTTATTGTTGGCATTTAGTGGGTCTTAGACTCTTAGTAAATATAGCTTTTTGTGGCAGTGAAATGTTGAGTGCTCCGGTGAGACGAATTGATGAAATTCTTGCTTTGCTCCATTTGGCGGATGATTTTAAGGGTCAGGAGGTTCCTCCTTCTGATGATGATTCTTGGCTTTACAACGGAGAGGACGAGTTGAACTCTGCTCTTCTTGAGAGGCAAAAGGAGATGGACCTCTATAATAATTCAAAACATAAAAAGAAACAGAAAGGGAAGGAAGATACTGGTCCTTCTTCCAGTTCTAATGTTGATGAGGCTGCTCTTGGTGATATAGCTAAAACCATGCAGGATTTTGTCCATAAGGTTTCAAGCTATAAGGGAGCTGAGGTTCCTGAAGACAGGTTAGTATACCTTTATATTCATCTCATTCGTTAATAAATTTAGTCACCCATTTTAATTGTCATAAATGGGCACAAAAATGTGCAGCTCCGGTCCCTTATTTTATTATTATTTTTTTTTTTTTTAATGCAAGTGTAAAATTTAGCTTATTTATATGGCATCAATGAGAAGACTCACCAGTCTGCATATCAGTTAGCTAGCAGTGACATGACAAGAAGGTCACTTACTTCTTAAATAATTGTTGAATTGGATTGTGCCATTGAAGCCACTGGCAATTTTACTTTTGGGTTTGAAGCCGGTTCAACTTTTTGTTGGCTCACCATTGCTGATGTGGTTTTGAGTGAGCTGATCTGGGTTGTTTGCCTTCTCAGCAGACACAGTTGAATATTCTTAGAATTAGGGAACATTACCATACACTTTTTGCATTAACTTAACCGGCTTTTAGTCTCATTATTTAGAGGTTGCACATGACACTGAGCAATAGTTATTCATTTCAGTTATGATATTCACCAAGTCTTAGTATGGGGATTTCGGTTTTACTATATTTAGGAAAAGCAGTTGATTTAAATGTACTCTGTTAACTATCTTTTGAAGGAACCTGAAAGAAGTGGACCTTAATGTTGACCGTTTTATTCAAGAAATGGAATCAGTAATGAAGCGCCAAGGTTTTGCGGATGCTGGCAGTGATGTTGATATTGAAGAAGGGTCCACGTCTGACTTTGATATGGGTAAGTTATACACGGTCTTTACTCTCTCTCTCTCTCTCTCTCTCTCTCTCTATTGCTAGTTCCACATTGTTGAGAGGTTTTAAAGTATAGAGAAAAGAGGAGGCTATTCAAAGATGCATAGCCTACCTCACACATATTATATATAAGCTTTGAGAATACATAAATGACCAAATTGCCCTCATACCCTAATACATTCTTCTACATTCTTCTAACACATTCTTCTAACACTCCCCCTCAAGCTGGAGCATATATATCATATAAGCCCAGCTTGGAACAAATAAACTCTAACCGGTTACGACATAAAGACTTTGTAAACATATCAGCTAATTGGTCTCCAGACTTCACAAATACTGTAGATATGTTTCCATTGAGTATCTTGTCTTGGATGAAATGACAATCAACCTCAATGTGTTTAGTCCTTTCATGAAAAACCGGGTTAGATGCAATATGTATGGCAGCCTGGTTATCACAAGATAATGGGATAGGAGTAGTAGTCGAGAAGCCGATCTCCTGAAGGAAATGTTGTAACCATGTCAACTCAGTAGTCGTATGAGCCATTGCCCTGTACTCTGCTTCAGCACTAGATCGTGCCACCACAGTCTGTTTCTTACTCTTCCAAGTTACAAGATTACCACCAAAGAATGTGCAATACCCTGTAGTAGACCGTCTATCTGAAGGAGAACCTGCCCAATCTGCATCAGTAAAACCTTCTACCCTAAGATGTCCATTTGGTCTATACAATATTCCTAGACCAGGTTGTCTCTTTACATAACGAATAATCCGAGTAACAGCTTCCCAATGTGAAACCCGAGGAGCCTCCAAGAATTGACTGACAACACTAACGGCATATGAAATATCTGGCCTGGTGATAGTAAGATAGTTCAACTTCCCAACTAGACGACGGTATCTGCCGGGATCTTCAAATAATTCACCTTCATCCTTTAGTAATTTCTTATTTGGATCCATTGGAACATCAACTGGTCGAGAACCCAAAAGACCTGTCTCTTCTAATAAGTCAAGTGCATACTTTCTCTGGGACAAGTTGATACCTGTTCGAGATCTAGCAACTTCAATGCCTAGAAAATATCGAAGTTTGCCCAAATCCTTTGTATGAAATTGATCCTGTAGGAATTGTTTTAATCGGGCAATGCCTCCTGAATCATCCCCAGTAATGACAATGTCATCTACATATACCACAAGGAGAATATAGCCAGCACTAGTATGTAAGTGGAATACTGAATGATCTGTCTGACATCTCTGCAGACCAAACTTCAGTACCGCTTCAGAGAACTTTCCAAACCATGCCCGCGGTGATTGCTTGAGACCATACAATGCCTTTCTTAATTTACAGACATAGCCCTGAGACTCCCCCTGAGCGACAAACCCAGGTGGTTGCTCCATATAAACTTCTTCACTCAAATCCCCATGGAGAAAGGCATTTTTGACATCCAATTGGAACAAGGGCCAATCAAGATTAGTAGCCATGGAAATAAGAACACGAATAGATGAAATTTTGGCAACAGGAGAAAAAGTGTCATCATAATCAATACCATACGTTTGCGTATAGCCCTTAGCAACCAACCGAGCTTTCAATCTTTCAACTGAACCATCAGGATGAAACTTAACTGTGTAGACCCATTTGCAACCCACAGTTTTCTTATTAGGTGGTAAGGGAACAAGCTCCCATGTCCCATTGTGATGCAAGGCCTTCATTTCCAATTCCATAGCTTGCCTCCAACCAGAGTCAGATATTGCAGCCTGCACTGTCTTAGGAATAGAAACAGTAGAGAGAGGGGAAATAAAGCAAGAAAATGTAGGGGATAAAGAACGAGTGGAGACAAACTGACTAATAGGATGTTGGGTAGTGCAAGAACGTGTACCTTTCCGTAGGGCAATAGGCAAGTGGTCGGATGGATGTGGAGGCAGCGGATCTTGAGACGATAAGGATGATGATGGCGGTGCAGGAGCTGATGGTCGAAGTCGGCGTTGATAAACTTGGAGTGGAGCAGGTTGGTGGTGAGGTAGTGAGACCGGAGGAGAAGGAGAGACCGGCACAGAGAGAAGAGGAATAGGCAGCGGAAGAGACTCGACATCAGGCTCAAGGGAAGAGTCACCCAAAGAGGTAGTAGCAGAAAAATAGGGGAGAGACTCAACAAATGTGATATCGGCACTAGTGAAGTAGCGTCGAAGAACCGGACTATAGCAACGGTATCCCTTTTGGGTTGTGGAATACCCAAGGAAGACACATTTAGTAGCACGAGGATCAAGCTTATCAAATCCGGGACCCAAATTATGAACATAGCAAACACACCCAAAAACCTTCAATGGCAAGGAGAATGGGGAGGAAGAAGGATATAAAAGAGAATGAGGAGAGGTACCATCTAAGACCGAGGAGGACATCCTATTAATTAAATAACAAGCAGTGAGGACAACATCACTCCAAAATTGTTTGGGAACATGCATATGAATTAAGAGACAACGTGCGATTTCTAATAAATGACGATTTTTGCGTTCAGCCACACCATTTTGTTGTGGAGTGTGAGCACAGGATGTTTGATGGATAATGCCTTTATCAGACAAATAAGAGGCAAACGAATGAGATGTATATTCTTTAGCATTATCCGAACGCAAAATACGGATTTTCTGAGCAAATTGAGTCTTAATCATATTACGAAAAAGTTGGAAAATAGAAAATAACTCTGAACGATTTTTCATTAAAAATAACCATGTCATACGAGAAAAATCATCCACAAAGGTCACAAAATAGTGAAATTTATTGGCTGCGATATTAATTGGACCCCATACATCAGAATGAACTAACTCAAAAGCACTAGAAACCCTATTAACAACACGAGACGGAAACGAGACACGATGATGCTTGCTAAGCTGACAAGCTTCGCAAGGCACAGACGTCTCATGACGAAGACTGGGGACTTGATGCTTCAATGTAGAAAGGGAAGGATGACCAAGACGACAATGCCACTGAAGAGCGGAGGCCGACGACTGCAACGTATGAGAGGAAATTGTGGGTGCTAGATCGAGATAATAGAGGCCATCAACTTCATGCCCCATACCAATCATCCTCCTCGTCTTGAGATCCTGAAAAATGCATAGAGAAGGATAAAAACTAACTGAACAGTTAAGGGATTTTGTGATTTGACTAATAGATAACAAATTAAAAGGAAAGCCAGGAACATGTAAAACAGATAACAACTCAATGTCAGGACTCAGATGGGTAGTGCCTGAGCCGACCACTTTGGATAGGGAACCATTAGCTAGGGTGACACTTCTAGGTGATGCGACATGATGATAATTAGAGAGGAAAGTAGACGAACCAGTCATATGTTCATTGGCGCCAGAATCGATAACCCACGGGTTGCTAGTGGAGGATAAAAGACAGTGAGATGCAGTACCTGACTGAGCAAGAGTAGCAGTGGAAGAGGAAGAGGCATGCTTATGGGCTAAGAACTGAGCATACTCAT